>NC_056733.1:396916679-397164179 GCF_019279795.1 Protopterus annectens
GTATAGCAAAACACAAAAACACATATCCATGGATAATGGCAATAAATACTACTTTATCTCAGTAGTATGTGAGACCACAAAAACACCATAAACATCATTTTTTTCAGGGGGAGAAAGCCTCACTGCAGCCCTCACCCCCCTGCTAATTATATATACTAGTTCTGAGATCACAGAATAGCAGGTAAGGGCATGTTCCCAGTGCACACTGCCCTGCAGTCTTGCACATTTCCTGATAAACAGCTTTGTTTTCTGTCACATAATTAAAACACAGCACAGAGTTTATCAGTAATGTAATCTCAATACATGCTGGCAATAAAAGTATTAAGTATCTCCCAATTTAAACAAAAATGCAGACTCCTTCACAGCCTTAAGAACAACTAAAATATGCCCACTATAAAAATAACACTTATTGAGCCTGTATGATATTGCACATATGAGCAAGCACACAACTGTGCAATCAATCCTTTTTTTACATCCCTTGCAGACAGTTCAGCTAATGTGCAATTGGTCATTAACACAACACCCCTATATACACATATTCACTTACTTATGCTGACATATGCATATACAATGCATATGCAGGCAGATGTAACAGACAAAGCATAATACATGCATACATAAATGATGGACTTAGTACCAAACAGTAGGCATGGAATTATGGAAACAGAACTGCTATGGTGCTTGATATTTAAAACTGAGTCCTTTTAATATCTTTAATGCACTGATGAATTCAGAATTCAGCTAGCACCTCACATTTGGAGCTAATTTGTTTAAGACAGTGCAGCATGAATATGTCACAGGACTACTTGTCTGCAGTATTAATATTTTTTCTACTTTACTTTGTTTTCAACACTGATTTGAGTTAGTGTGCAGAAGACTAACAGAATGTTCCTAATGAGTTGTCTGCCTTAAGTTTATGCCATTTAATGTCATATGCAGTTAATGAGCTTACATTGCATCTTGAATCATGAATATAACATATAACCCTGGCTGTGCCAGTAAAACCATCCAGTTGCAGAATGGAATTTATTTAATTAGAACATTAAATGTAAGCTTTCAAAATCAGTTTTGCAATGGTTCATAGTTTGCACTGCACTACAGTACAGCTGAGATTATATTGCTTAGCACTGAATCACTTGGAATAATTTCAACAGCAAATGGTAGTGAATGGTTTATTGAGATAAATTCCAAATAGGGAATGCAATGATAACTAAAAAATATGGAAACAACTTTAGGATGTTTAATAAAGCAGCCATCTAAGAATGTGCAGTATGTTATACCTTAAATAAGAACCACAACTTTATTATATTATGAGAAGTTACTTTTTGAGTAGATTTTAATGACGGTCTTGACATCTTTATGAATTAGCAGGAAGTGACGCAATAAAATTAGTTTGTATCATGCAATATTGAATAAACAAGCAGCCAAATACTATAAGGTATAAACAACAAAATTCAAGATTACAGAAAATCTCAAAGGAAATAGACAGTAATGTCGTAAAAATGTTTACCAAGAATGGTATTCAGCAAATTAGTTTTTTAAGTTGCATTTCTTGGATTCATATTATATTCCATTTGGACTTACCACTTTCTATATTAATCAAATTTTATACCTTCTCACTTAAAGGCAACTGATAACTACACGAGTGGTATATTTTACTAGATAAAGACCATACTCAACATTATAACCCAAAGACTAGTTTTGAAAACAAGTGCTGAAATCCTGCTGATATTGTTGGCATATCTTTTATGGTCTGCAAAACTATAGCCTAGATGAAGCAGACTCTTTTGGGAATGGTTGAGTTAAGTGTCCAGGTTTAAGTGCAGGTTTGCAAGAAGTGTGGGTTCATAATACCCTACTACTGAGTTAATGGTCATTTGTAAGTATTAAAAACTCAGTACAGTTACTAAACAAGTAAATACATTTTTGTATGTGCCATATCATGTTTAAAAGTTCAGTTTTTTATAACAATGGAAGTTATAGTTTTGGTTCTCCAAATTATGATAATGAGCCATTCTGGTCAACTTTTGTGAATGATATTTCAATGCAATTTTAGTTCTCCTGAAAACTTGCCTTATGCCTACTGCATTCAATCAAACTAATAAAAAGTAAAATAATTTTTCACCACTAACTGAGAAAAGGATGTGGGACATTCATCTTAATTTTATTACATTTCACCAAATCAAAAAGTTACTGCCTGTATCCCCAGTATGACACAGTACCAATGATTAAATTGCCAGCCCAGCTTTTTGTTTTGACTACAGGTAGTGAAATGGCTGACGCATTTTGTATGATAGAAAGAAAAGGATGCCACACATACCAATAATTTGACACTGGATCTGTTAAGATGGATGCAAAAATAAATTATTTTCAGTGTGCTAGCATCTAAAATACATCACATTCATCTAGAGTTCCATGCAGTCATTCTATTAAGGGATTAAAATTTGACAAGTAAGACATTTATGCTAAACTACTTGTTTTTGTATCACACTAAAATCTAAAAAGTAAGAGTTTTATGCTCAACTGTTTGATTTTATATCAAGCTCCCTTACTCAGTAAATGTCTAGTCTCCTGATACATGCTAGCAGATCTCCCACTTTTCACATACACATGTCATAGTCCAGACCAGTGCCCTTACCAAACTCTTGGCTTTCTACTACACTTACATGCTACAGTGTAAGGCTTTAAACTTCTATTTAATTATAATAGCCATATGTGTTGTGATGTTGCACACTACAATAACGGTATGTTTTCATATTCTTAAAGCTTGGATTCCTTTCAGCATATGTGAAGTATGTGTTCTGTGTTTGGCACAGAAACCCCACCCTACTAACAAGCATGCATTAAATGAAACCCAGCTTCTCTACCAAGAAAGGAGAGGTAGCATTTGGCTGTTCATACATTTTCTTCCTTGCAACTTCAGTTCTGTTTAAGCTAGAGTCCTCATAGAAAAAAATGACCAATAATCTCTGCATACTTGTAGCCTGCCATTAAATTACTATCGTTCCATTATTTTGTACCTATTCCATTTATGTTTAATATAACTTTTTGTCATTATGCTCTGTTATGAAAGTGCCATGGGTTGCCTAGGTGATTTCCAACCGTATCTAGGTCAGCATATCTACCTAATGTACAACTACATTAGCAAACAAACAAATTGCAAGAAATAATATGCTAGTGCAATTCTGCCATGCATCTGTTGAAACACATCATGTACTCATTTTATATTAACTTTGCCTTTCGGGACCAAGAAAATTAAGAAAGAAGGGAAAGTAAGAATATAAAATAAAAAAAAAGAAATTAAACAAAACAAATACATCATTACTATGTACATATGAAAATCTATAAACATTTTTAAGGATATGCAACAAGGAATTGAATGAAGAGCTCTAGGTTTTAAGTCAACAATAAAAAAGTAAGTGCAAATAAGTAATACTATATCCAGATAAACTGTGATTTTTGTAGTTTCAGCCTAAAAATGTTCCTTGTTTGAAAATGCCATTTTCTTCTCTCCTCCCCAAAGGACTAATCATGATACCAGTAGATTTCCAAGCACCCAGTATTACTGCTGCACAGGTTAAAACAGCCCTGTCCAAGGCCAAGAACGCATCTTCTATGGGACCTGACAATATCCCCAGCTGTGTTCTACATGAACTACAGAGTGAACTGGCACCTCACCTGTGTGCCCTGTTCAATCACAACCTCACCTCAGGCTTTGTCCCTACTGAATAGCGCACTGCTACAGTCATCCCTCTCTACAAGGGAGGAGCGACTACAGACCCCAGGAACTATTGCTCCATTAGCCTGACGAGTCTGATATGCAAAGCTATGGAACGCATCACCATGGACCTAATAAACAAGGATATAGGGAATCTCCAAACTCTGTATCCTACACAGTTTGGTTTTGTGAAGGGTAGATTATGACTGCTCAACTTGAGTGACTTCTTTGAGTCAGTCACCAGAGCTGTGGATGAAGACAAGATGGTTCATACAGCCTACCTTAATCTGACCAAGGCCTTTGATACTATTCTCCACTCAGGAATCATAGAAAAACTCACTAAGCTAGGCATCAACCCCTATATCACTAGCTGGGTTGCAAACTGAGTCACAGATAAAGCCAATAGTGTAAAAGTAGCTGACTCCAAGTCAGACTGTCGACCAGTCACAAGTGGAGTCCCACAGGGTTCGGTCCTGGGTCTTCTTCCTCCTGTTTGATATCTACTTCTCTGAAGTCCAGGCCAACATGAAGGGACTCTGACAAAGTTCACAGACAATTGCAAGTTAGGAGCTGCTATTAACTCCCCAAGTGATGTTGACATCCTAAAGAAAGGCCTCAATGAGACCAACGACTGGTGTCAGAACCATGGCCTTAAGCTCAATGCCAAAAAGTGTGTTGTCATCCCTCTTGGGAAAAACATGGTTCCCTTGAATTTTCACATCAATGGTAGTCTATTGAACACAGAAGGCATTATAAGAGATCTAGGAACACAAGTTGACATCAGCCTCTCTTTTGACCACCACATTGCTACTGTGGTCAGAAAGTACTTCTATGTGGCACATCTCATTACTAAGAGTTTTGCATCCAGGAAGAAAGAGGTCATTGTCTCCCTCTACTTTTCCCTCATTAGGCCAATCATTGAGTACAATGCCCCATTTGGCATGTACCTCACTAGATACCTGCAACAACTGGACAGGCCACAATAGTACCTCACAAAGAAGATCCTAAACCTTAAACACTTGTCCTATATGGACAGACTCAAACAACTCCAACTATTCTCTGTCTCATATCACCTACTTAGAGGCAATCTCTGCTTGGCTTACAAAGCCTTGTCTGACCAAGCTCAATTAGAAATGCTACATCTCAAAAAATCCCAATCCCTCTGCACCACACGCTTCAAAGACGTTAAACCTCATTAACTCAATCAATAGAACATGCTGGAGGGACAGGTTCATAAACCAGAGACTGCCCATGCTATGGAATAGACTTCCCATACATGTCAAACAGAGCATCTCACTGGCCCTCTTCAAGAGAAATCTTAATGAGTGGATGGGAAATAGAAAATTTACCCTGGGGATCACACCAGTGGCTCTACTCGACAGAGGCACTAGGAACTAAGGTTGGGTGGCACAATGCCAGGGTAATCCTATGGGCTAGGTTTGTAAAGGCTCCAGGGCCATTAGCATAATACACACCTATGAACCAATGAACCACAGAAATTTGGATAGCTCCCCAGACTGCATTCCAATTGCAGTGATAAATGATAGAGAGTCACTGTAACAGAATTGCTTCAAAGGACCACTTCATGGATCTTTCCACATAACATAATAAGATCCTTGTTGCACTTAACTTTAAATATTTTAGTTTAATGTACATTAATGGAAATATATGTATGTATGAATAGTAAAGTGTATTGATATTCTGTATTTCTGTGAAACAGCAGAAGAGCATTTCTGGCTATGTTTGGCAATTTATATATTGGAAGCATGTACAATGATTACTGTAGTCATCTTCATTTGCATAAAAGGACAAAGCCCTAACTGTGGTCCATGCTACCCAGGTTTAAATAGCAGCTTGGGTGCCTGTTGGGCTGGCATGGGGTAACAGAGGAATGGCACAGCTTAGACAGCTCACTTCCCTTCACAGGAAGGAAGTGATATGTAATCCAGTTGTAGATTCCCCAATGGTGATTAGAAATTACATGATGCAATGGCTTCAAGGGGGGAAATGTGGCTTTCTGGAGTTACATATCACATTAAAGTCAGTGACATCCTCCCCACCCCCCACTGGGATACCAATTTAATGTAGATTCCTGTGGGTGGTACAGGATATATGCAATGGAATTAAGGGCAACAGGGAAAAAGCAAGACCCTTATGGATGCCTAGGTGGCAACTCATCATCAGCTCTCACCTCAAGGAATGAATGGTCTGGTTGCAGCTTTCACCATATGAGGAACAAATGGATTAATAGTGCACAGCTTGCTGATGATTGTCAAGTATCTTGGCCTAAAATAAAGAAAGACTGGGAGACAGAGAGAGAGAGAGAGTAAAAAATGACATTTTTAGCTTGGTCTCTCATATTTCACATTAACCATTAAAAAGGCTGATACCTGCATACACACTTCCAACCAAAGCAGACAATTGGATACCCCATTTTGGCCCTTGCAGCCAGAAAAAAGGGGACTCTTTACAAACAAAAGAATGTCTTGGATATGATGCCAAACAATGGCATATCCAGTGAAATGAGCCTTTCAAGTGTGAACTTTCTGCTCATTGGAGGAAATATATAAAAGCAGAAGTAAAGCTTCAAACAAAAAAAAAATGTATAAGGCAATCCTAACCCTGATCTGTTTACTTGTAACTCTAAGTATCAGGGTAAAGTACGGTTAAAGAATAACCTGTGTAAATAGAGGGCAGTAAGTTTACTGCTGCACAAAAGCATGACATTTGTCTCAAATCCACCTTGTCCTATTTGCAGTTCTGTCCCATATGCAGGTTAGTAATGCATGCTATCCCTCTCCCATCCTATTCTTTAACAGTTCATTCACCATCTATTCATGCCCATTTTCCTTATTACCACCACTGTGTATAGCTCTGTTGAGTATCCTGGTTCATTAAATATACCCCATACAATTGCCATGTCTCTGACACTTTCATAACCTTTGCCATCTTGTCAGACTTCTAGCACTCCAGTGTTTTAAATAAACCACCTACCACCACTTCCTTGCTGTTATGTTGCACGTCATTAGCCCTCTCTCCTCCAATGTGCTGTTGCCCCCCCCCCCAGTTGAAGTAATGCTGAATAATTTCTCTGTGAAATGTATTATTTTGGAAAATAAGAAATTAATGAAAACTTTAATTTTTATATGCCATTTAAAAATGAAGCAGTACTATGGGACAGTTAACACCCTATATTTAGGCCGAATAAAGGTTTACTTCTTCTGGGATTCAGATCCCTTTCCATAGCAGAGAGGCTGGATATGGCAGAAAATATTGATGGTATGCATCTTTAAGTCTACTAGTCCCTGCCACTTCACTTTTCTGCCCCTACTATGTTACAAACTAATCAATCCTTAACTGTACACATCATTGGAGGTGCCAGATGCATGTAGTTTGTCACAGATGTGCTTCTGCTGTACATCTGAAATTTGTTCCTGCTCTCTGGCTGGTTTAAATATGAACTGAATGAATCTTAACCAATGAAGTAATTTGCATGACACTGATCTGATTATGTTTTTCTTTCAACTGGCTTGGTTATTGAGTACCTTTATTTAGTAATTTAGACTCACACTCTCTCCGAATCACTATAAAAATATTTTTGTAGTTATAGTACATGCAAGCTTCCTTTCACAGTGCATTCAATTACAATACACTACTGTTGTCTGACTGTGAAAGAAAATCACTTACCTTATTTGACTGTTAAGTATATTTAATATTTTATTTTGTTTTCCAGCCTCTTTTCCTCCTACTGTTCCATACCCTCTCACTCTCTTCATAACATTTAGAGATTACCTCATCATCCTCAAGTCTATTCATGATCTCACAGTCCTCTTTGAGATTGCTTTCCAATTGTCTCCATATCCATCCAGTTTATCATGATCATTTTACATCTCCCTGACAAGATGGTGTGCACCTATATAATGTCATTATTGTTTCTTCTTGTCTATTTGCTACATCCTAATCCTCTTCCAAGATGCATTCCTCTGGACTACTTCCCATAAGTCTCATGTCTTCTTATGTAGCCATCAAAGCAACATGCACCACTGAAGATGTGTCCTACTTTTGGTCCAAGTAGGGTGGACATATGTTACTGGTTCTGAAGTCTGTCCCAAGTGGTTAAACTACAGCATTCTGCAGGCTGATTCTATATATATATATATATATATATATATATATATATATATATATATATATACATATGGGTCCCCTTGACTTCATCGACATGCCGAAACACCGATGCTAAGAAGACTGACACGAGAAGACCGAAGAGACAGATGATCGACAATGTGAAATTCTGACAGCCGAACCACCGGCATGGGCAACGTGTGAGCGTGAGTCAGCAAGTGTGCGATAGTGAGGGATTTAGTGTTAGGGAACAGACAGGTAAGTGTGTGCTAGTGTGGGATTTAGCATTAGGGAGTGGACAGGTAAGTGTGCGATAGTGAGGGATTTAGCGTTAGGGAGTGGACAGGTAAGTGTGCGCTAGTGAGGGATTTAGTGTTAGGGAGTGGACAGATAAGTGTGCGATAGTGAGGGATTTAGCGTTAGGGAGCGGACAGGTAAGTGTGAGACAGTGTGGGATTTAGGGTTAGGGTGAGGGTAGGGTAAGTGTGCGGTAGTGTCGGACCTTAGGGTTAGGGTTTGGGTTAGGGTTAGTGCATGTATTATGTGTAGTTTACATTTTGTGTGTTGGTGTTTTGAGTGTCGGTGTTATGGTGTTCGGTTTTGTGAGTTGTTGGTTTTGTGCGTTTTTGGTGTTTTGGTGTCATTGTTTTGAGTGTCGACATGCCAAAACACCATGTCAGTGTTGTGATAGGGATCCATACATATATATATATGTACACACAAGTTTCAGAACTTTGAATGTTCTAATATTGACCCCTATTCAGCGAACGCTGGCAACATCGAACATTCAGAACAGTGAATTTTTTCCTAGGGAAACAATTTGCTGTTCCGAAATACATACACACAAAACAAGCACACCAAACAAACAGCAATCCACACACTTACACCTAAAATCTTACATCTAACCCTACACTAAACTGCACATACACCACTAACTATCCACTTACCTTAACCCAAACCCTAATGCTAAGGTCTGTCACTATCGCACACTCACCTCACCCATGTCCTAACCCTAACTCATCTATCCAGCCCTAACCCTCATGTCCACACAATCGCACACTTACCTGACCCGCGCCCTAACCCTAACTCACCTAATCCGCCCTAACCCTCAAATCCACACAATTGCACACTTACCTGAACCCAACCCATAACGTGCCACCACAGCGCTGAAAATAGCGAAGCGACAGAAATGGACAACCACATTCTTTCCCTAGGAAAACATTTGGTTTTCTGCAGCTTCGCTATTTTCAGCGTTTGCTGAATAGGGGTCGATATTAGAACATTCGAAGTTATGAAACTTCGATGTTCTAATATAGACCCTTTTAGATCAAATCTAAAATAATCAAAAACAACAAATAATTAAAAATATTTTTTGCAGGGGGGCAAATTCCCTTACCTTGCTGCACCATGATCTTATTCAAAATACTGGTGGCAAAAAGTTCACTGAAAACAACATTCATTTGTATAAGCATTCATTGTTATTTACAGCCTGAAAAAAAAAATGCTCATATGAGCATTTGATATTTCAAGCTGTTTCCATATCTAGCTAGACAGCTAGATATAGAGATATAGACAGATCAATGCATATAGGTATAGATATAAGCAGCAGGGATGAGAGGAACAGTCCCCTGCATGTTGGGAGAGAAGGGGTCTTTCCCTTCTGCAAAAATGTTTTCTGTTTTTTTTTTTAAGATTTCTGAAAGTGGTTAATAATCAGTAATTCTGATAATTTATTATCATTTCATTTAGAACTGACTCAAACTTTATTCATGGAGTTATCAGAAAAAAACAAACAAACTAAGGAGTAGTGCCATTGAGTAACACCCATAGTCCTCTTCGGCTCATATTGTTCTTCCAATCACAACCCTCTGTGTCCTACCCTGCAACCATGCCAGTCTATTTCTTCAGTCTAAGTCCTACATTAGCCCCTTCAGTTTTCCCAGCAGTTGCCTATGCAGGACAAAGTCAAAGACCCTAATCAACTGTAGGGCATATATGTCTACTTATATTCCTCTTTCAAGCTCTAAATAACTCAGTAATAAAACTATATCAGGTTTAACTGACAACTCTTATTAACACTACCACTAACTTCTTGAAATTTAAAATCAGTTACTCTACAGAACAGATACAATTTTTAGATGTCTATATTATTAAGAATGGTAGCAAAATAGATACTACTATACATAAAAAAGAAGTTCAGACTAATAGATATCTTCAACGTAGAAGCATGCATCCTGCCTGCACATTTAGGGGTATTGTTAAAAGCCAACTTCTAAGGGTGAGTAGGATCAATACAGACTTAGAAAGATGGAATCAGACTGTAGATATGCTTAATGATTTTAGAGCTAGGGGCTATAATGAAGATCTGTTAAATGCTATGAGAAGTGAAGTAAATGGTGACAGAAAATGTTAAAGCTAAGCCCTATTTCTACCATATTGAGGGGGCTTTATCTAGGGGCTCAGCTGAAAGAAGTATGAAGTTAAGGTATGTTATAAACTATAGAAGAGCATCTTCTGATATAATGGGTGTAATGTGTAAGAACTGGAAGATTTTACAAGTAATGCCTGAACTAAAAGAGCTTATAGATGAGAAGCCCTTGTTCACTTTTAGAAATTGCATAAGTCTAAAACAAAGGCTATGTTATAAGGATACGGATACATATACTCATAATATAAATAAGAAAGGTACTTTTCCATGTCTGAATTGTTCTAGCTGTAAATTTGTTATATCTGATATTGAGTTTATACCTCCAGTAAGTAGGAAAAAATATTTCTTTAAAAGTTCAGCTACCTGTGATACAACTTATATAGTATATTTAGTGACTTGCTCTGTATGTTCTTGTTTTTATATAGGCAACTCAATTAGAAGGTTGAGGGATCGAATCACAGAGCATCAATCAGATATCAGACGAAATGTACAGACAAATCCACTTGCTAAATATGTGATGGACTGTGGCTCAAACCACATGTTTAAGTTTAGAGTAATACAAATTCTAACTAAAAATATAAGGGGAGGCGATCATAATAATAAGTTAGAATTAATAAAGTATGAATGGATTTTATGCCTGAAGGTGGACTCTTATCCAGGTTTGAACACAATGGTTACTTTAAAGCCTGTTTTTAAATTTAAATAAATGAGTTTAAAATGATGTTTGTTGTGTTTTGTCTTTAAAGGTGGGTTATGTAAGTGTAATTGCTTGTTATAGACTATTGGGGAAATTTGAACATGTGACTTATTTTAAATGCTATTTAAAAATGGAGTTCATTCATTGTTTTTATACAGTGAAGAAAGGATTTGTTACTCCTGAAAGCTTTGTTTTATTAAATTGCATTTTCTGTAGTTCAGCGTGTTTCTTGTTCACTGAAAATCTTGCTGCACTTGGACTTACTAGTTATGGATCTTGGAGATGTTGCAACTCTTTCTAACCATGAAATCATTTTGAGTGTTGCTATGGAGACTGTAGTTTATTAGGAAAACGTCAAACTTTCCCTCATAGGTTCAGAGGATTATAGGTGTATACTAAGCTAATGCCCACTCTTAAAAAGCCTAGCCATGCAACCCAAATGTGACCCAGAAATTTGATATATATTTGATTTATAGGAGATGATTTACTGACTGCCTCAGTCCATCAGAGACATAGAAGCCAGACAAGGAGTGAATTTCTGATTACTCATCCACTGGCCCAAGTTGCTCTTAAATAGGGATAGGGAGGAAATCTGCTTCACATTGATGGGAAGCCTGTTCCAGAAAAATGGGAATTCTCTGAGCAATGTATCTGTCTTTGTCCTATTTATTTTTGCAAGCAAAGATTATGCCTTATAATGTAATAGTTTTGATGCTGTTTTCTTTTTTTTTTTCATATGTGCAAAAAATTCAACAAAACAAGATCCACAGATGCTTTGTATGCCAGGCAAAGATCACCTCCCAGAAGTCTGCATGGTTCTGAGTAATGAGAGAGGGCATTAAAGCAATCAGAAAAGGACATTGTGGGGGGCGTGGCCAAGGATGAACACAGGATAGCAGCAGATTTCTTCAGCTCCACCAATTTCATTACATTGACAGGAATTAATTACTTAAAAAATTAATTCTTGAAGTAATTTTCTTTCTAAATATGTTTGTTTTATATAGTTCTTGAACTATATCTAAAAAAGAAAGGAAATCTTAATAATATTCCTGTCAGAAATTACTTTGGAAATTTTCCTGTCAGTTTATCAGTCTGAAATGAGTTCCAGTAAGACAAATTCTCAAGACTCCAGCATCAAGAAAGAACTTCAGTCTCTGATAATTATAGTCCAGCAACTTACTGCTAAGATGGATAAAATGGATACTAAAATAGACACTTTCATAGAAAAACTACAAAACAAATAGACTTGTTACATATGGACCTGCAACAACAGAAGATCCAGATGACAGGCATAGAAGAAGCTGTGAATGACATGGAAAATAAAATACAAGAACAGGAAATCAACATTGAGTTTCTGCTGAAACAAAATACACATTTACAAACAAAGCTGGATGACCTGGAAAATAGATCTAGGCAATAACATTAGGATTTTTGGACTGCCAGAAAATATTGAAGGTAACAATATTACTTCTTTTTAACAACATGGCTCCCTAAAACTTTAGATTTACCAGAAGCATTCTCTTTGGTATCGAAGAGCACATAGATCTATAGCTAATACTAACTCTAACAAAAACTATCCTAGATCAGTTATAGTTAGATTTCTATCATCTTTTGATAAAGAGATGGTTCTTAAATCTGCTTGGGCTAAAGCTCCTGTTAAGTTTAATGAGACAACTGTGCGTTTTGACAATGACTATTCTTCCATGGTAATTGCTAAAAGAAAAGTTTTTCTGCCACTAATAAGGGAGCTTAAAAGCACAGTTTAAAACATACCTTCTGTTTCCTGCCAAGCTTAAAATCTTCCTTCCTGATGGTCCTAAGGTCTTGATGATTTAGACTCTGCTTTACTGTTTGTCAAAGAAAAAGATTTTGGATAAAATAGAAGAAATGGAATGGGCTAGTTCTTCATTAAAGAGATTGGCAACTGAAACTTCCTGGGAGACTTCAGAGAAGAAGAAGAGACTAAAAACAAATGATTTGTTATATGTTTTTCTCTCTTCATTTTAGTTCATTATTAATCTTTTGAATATAGTTCCTGCATTTCCAGAAAGCCACAAATATTTTGGAAAAGATTTAATCAAAGTTATTCTCTATGTGCAAAGAAATGTTTTGTTTCATAACCAGTCAAAATACCTGAGGATTTAATGGCAGGCTGTGACTGATTTGTTTTTCTTTCTGAAAAAGTAAGGTTAGTAATTTGATACATTTTTTTTATCTTTACCTTTTTTTTCCTTCTTCCTTTATTATTTTCTTTGTTTAAACAATGACATTCTATTTAGATTATGTAGTGGGTAAAGGGTGGGGAGGGCAGGAGAGAACAGTAATGAAAATATCATTAATAGAATAATAACATATTTATTTCTTGTAAAAGTTTAATAGTTCTTCAAATGCTATTTCTAATTATACTTTCTTGATTATACTGCTTATGCTTGTTTGTAAATAATCTGTCATGCTTTAACTAATAATAATCAGAACTAAATAAGAGTAAATAATATGTTTTATTTTTAACTCTATTAATATAAACAGTAAGTAACATTCCATTGTATATACTTCTTACAGCTTTCTCTTACATTTTTTATTTCTGCCTCACTCCCTTTTATTTTCTACTCTCTTTCTTTTCTTTATTAATATATAGAAATGCTTTAGACTGTGTGGGCACAGTGAATAATAGGATTTGTATGAAAATTGAGTTGGGAGAAGAATGCTGAGTTTTATTGCTTGTTGGTAATTTTGAGTTTAATTTCACTTGCATAGAGGCTGTGATGATCTGTGGAATACATTGTGGAGGTTCTGTCATTTACACTGCTAAATGAATGTTTGTCACTAGTTTTTAATAAGTTTCCCGCCAAAATGTTAAGAGAGACAATCTGGGATGTGGGCTGTCTTATGCACAATGTCCTTGAGTTACCTCAGAATCTTCAAATCACAGAATTCTCACAGAGAAACTGAAAGCAGTTAGTATAAACATTGACAAGGTTATCACACTGACACACCACAGATTCAGGAAAAATACTCTGTTCATAAAATATGTCAGTTATAATGAGTTTAAATGATGTAGTTTCTTGTAGTAAGTAAATGTCTTATTTTAGAAGGCATAAAAATGAAACATTTATTTAAATGTTTTAAAATAAAATCTACTTAACAGCAGCATACTAATCTGTGTTAAAAATGTGTGTTCCAAACATATACTTTACTATAACTCATTTAATTCATCTGATTGACAAACATAAATAATCTTATAACTCTATTCTGGAAGAAATGTCATGTGATATATTTTAAAGCAGTAGGTTAGCATGATTGTAAAATCTGGTTACCAATATGTGTTTGCTGTGCATTATTTTGTATAAAGCAGACAGATTTATTCTAGGGACAGCAAGTAGGATAGTGCTCTACTAACACACAACTCAGTGAGATCAGATATATATATATATATATGTGTGTGTGTGTGTGTGTGTGTGTGTGTGTGTGTGTGTGTGTGTGTGTGTGTGTGTGTGTGTGTGTGTGTGTGTGTATGTGTGTGTGTGTGTGTGTGTGTGTGTGTATATATGTGTGTGTCTGTGTGTGTTTTTTTTTTTTTTTTAGGTAATATAGGTGTTTCTGAGAATCTGCATAACTATGCAATATGATTTATAATAATTTTTATGAATACAATATTTTACTCTATTGACAATAATGAGTTTAAGTAAATGCTCATATACAAACAATTCAAGATTTTTGGAAGCTGTTGATAGAATTCACATGACAGAAAATAGATGCATCTTAATGCATGTAATGTCTGAATCATATTAGCCAAAGTTTTTGATTTAAATGAATGTTAGAACATAATTTTCTCTCCTCTTGATTTCTAACATTAAGATTATTTGAATGCTATTAGAATTCAAGTGTTATATATTACATAGATCTATATAATAGTATGAACAGTTTTAAAAAAAAAAAAAAAAGTTTATTTTAGTTTATATGATGCTGTTTTACCAAATGTGTAGTTTTGTCTTGATAGATAATTGAATTGAAAACTGTTAACCTCAGTTAAATATAACTAGTATTAAATTGATAAGGTGGTAACTGAGGTACTGCTGCTTAGGTAGGGGTTAACTTGAGTAGTAAATACTGCTCTAAGTTGGAGTTTTCAACTCCAGGCGGGATGCAAGGTTTAATCCATTATTTTCACTTGTTCATTGTTATATGTATATAGTTTTGACATCCACAATATATTTTGTGCACTCATTGTCACTACAAACAAAATTGAATCCTATACAAAATCCCATAAGAGATTTAATAAATACAACTATATTTAAATGTACTCCTAAAGGAGATGTAACATTATTTATCTTGTTATTTGTTATTCCGATCATAAGATTCTTGAGTTTTAAAAATGCCAAATGACATCTTTAAAAGGAATTTCTTTAAACATTAATGGATTGAATAATCCGTGTAAAAGGGCAAGCCTAATAAGATACATTAATCTACACAAGGCCAATCTAGTCTTCCTGCAAGAAACCCATCTCTTGAAAAAGATATTGATAAACTAGCCACTAATAAGTATGCAGTATTGGTTAGTTCAGAGAAAAAGAGGAGTGGCTATTTTATGGAATAAAAGTATGCCCATTCCTAAAACCATTAAGTCTTATCAGGATGACAAAGGAATGTTTTGTATGGTTACAATACAAATTAATGGGAAGACTTACACTTTAATTAATGTATACTGGATACCTGGAATTGGTATTAATACAGTGAAACATCATATTGATAAGATCATATCATTCTCTATAGGGATATTATTTTAGCTGGTGATTTTAATTGTATACTACATGAAAGTGATACTACCACTATAAAGAAAAGAAGAATTACATCTAATGCAAAACATTTAAATGATTTTGCTAATTCTTATCATTTGAATGATATTAATAATCAGATAGAGTCAAAATCATTACCATACACCTTTTTTCTAACAGATACAAAACTTATTCAAAAATAGATAGGGTCTTTATTTCTAACCAGATGGTAACAGATTTAATTAATTCCAAAATCATTTCATGTCCTATATCTGATCATAACTCAATTGTTTTGAATTCATGATAAAAATACTCATAATGTTCAGATCAAAAGGATACCAGCATACTTAACTCAGCTAAAAGACTATAAAGAATATATACTTTCAGAAGTACAACATTTTCTAGACATAAATAATACTCCTGAAGTCTCCATTGTCTATGTTTGGGATGCCTTAAAATCATATCTATATGGACAAAGTATCAGATGGTATAATAACAAAAGGAAATCTTGGGATAAGGAATTGTTAGATATTCAAAGTAAACTAGACTCTTATAAACATAATAATAAAGAAAATGTTATGGACAAGAAAGTTATTGAAGAAATAAACAAACTAAATGAGAAATACAAAGAAATTTTAACTCATAAAGTTAAAATAACTTTTTTGTCTTATTCAATAAGCCCCAAATACTTACATAGACTTAAAAATAAAACAAAAGATTGAATAAACAAAACCATATCAAAGAAATCTTTTCTCTAAGGAAAAGAAGAATGTTTCTAGTATACCAGAAATACTGGATGAATTTAGAAATCACTTTCACAAGATTAACCATAACAACATTAACATGGAACCTAAAGATAAAATAAAGGAGTTTATAACCACAAACATGAATAAAAAGCAATAAACAACAGATTAAACTATTGGACAAGAGTATTTCATATACAGACGTTATTACACAAATAAATAAGCTTAAATCAAACAAAGCACCGGGTAATGATGGTATTATACCAGAGATATATAAAATCCTTTCTAAAACTACATATTCATTAATACATAAGGTTTTTATTCTGGTCCAAACTGAGTTAATAACCCCCCCATCTTGGCAATATACATTTATTTCACCAATTTTAAAACCTAATAAAGATCCAACTAGATGTTCTTCATATCGACCCATCTCATTACTTAATGTTGATTATAAAATGTTTATGAGTATTTTGCTGATAGATTGAAGACAATTATCGCATTATAGACATAGATCAGACGGGCTTCATTGTAAATAGAAATACTTTTGATAATATAAGAAGAACTTTAACATTAATTGATTTTGCAAATAGGAAAAGAAAGATTTAACACTTATTAGTCTTGATATAGGTTCAGCATTTGATTCAGTAAGTTGGGACTATCTGTTTACCTTACTGAAGTGCACAAATTTCTCTGATGCATTTGTAAATTTAATTGAGCATTTATACAAAGGAACGCTGGCTTATATTAAGGTAGGAACATATGTTTCACAAAAATACCCATTCTTAAAGGTACAAAGCAAGGATGTCCACTTTCTCCACTATTATTCACTTTAGTAATGGAGCCTTGGGCTAATTTGATTAGAAACAGTACTGACATAGAGGGTTTTGAAATAGAAGAAAATACAACATCAAAATTCAACTTTCTGGAGATGATGTTCTAATTACATCAGCAGGATCTAAGTCTTCTATGCAGTCTTTATTTGATAAAATGATGAATTTTAAAAGTATTTCTGGTTTAATATTCAATGAAGAAAAACTAAAATACTACCTATATGTACACGAAAAAATACTCTCATTAGTGATTTTACTAAATATGTACCCAACTCAGGTCAGATAACTTATTTAGGTATAATACTATCTAAAGATATTAAATCTATTATATATAATAACTATAATACCTGTTTTCTTAATATACAAAATCTTTTTATACCTGGAATAATATGTTTTTTACTATGGAGGAGAGACTTACAATTATTAAAATGATAATATTCCCCAAGATTTTATACTTAATACAATCAATAATACTTTCACCTACAAAAATAAGTATCAAGAAACTGAATACACTAATGTTAAATTTCTTATGGGCACCTAATAGACCTAGGATTGCATTAAAGAAACATACTAATAGCTGGTCTCAAGGGGTATTTCTTTTCCAGACTTTAATTTATATATTATCTCTTCTATTATAAAAGTTATTACTTTATTAATAGATCGGTCATATGTCAAAATGGAAAGATTATTGGGAGCTAATTAGTATGCACTTCATGAAAATCTCCTTAACACATAAAAACATGATTATAAATAACTCCATGTTGTGGTTGCTAAAGGAATTTTGTACTTCACCTATTACACCTAAACATATGGTCTGTTACCCATTAAATATTATTATTAGTTATCGTAAGTTTATATTCATGCACCCTAAGTATAGGGAATGGAATTTTATTGTATTCCCTATAATTTATACTCAGGGTATGCTTATGTCATCTACTTCTGAAGGAGCTCATTTAGCTATAGATAATAACTAAAGTACTGGTATCAGCTGATATCTGATAATAAAGTTAAAAATCTAGATTTCTTAAAACAAGAATTTGATCTAAGAGAAACTTGCTGGTTAGAGGTTCAGATCTTTAGACAACATCTCATTGATAGAATAGATCTAATGTCTATAACAGTTAAAGAATCTATTCCAAAACTGATTGATTACTTGATAATAAATTTACAGCATAAAGTTTCTGATAAAGGTAAACTTTAATATATACATAAAATTATCAGACAAGAAACTTTTTACAATGTAGATTCATACTGGAATTATTTCACCTCTATTAATGGGGACCCACCAACTCAACAAGATAAACAATATATATTGGAATCTGCTTATAGAACTACATCTTCCATTGTCTGGAGACTTTATACATGGACATTTTTGCATAGATCTTTTTATACACCTTTGATGATGAATAAAATTAATAATAAAGATAATCTATGTAAGAGATGTAATGTAGAAATTAATGCTGACTGGGCTCATATGTTTTATGACTGTATGAAGTTGAAAGAATACTGGAAGTCAATTAATGAATTTTGCAGGCTCTTTTACAGATAATTTCATTATTTCTAAGTCTCTTATATTATTCAACACACCTGTACCTCAATGTGTTAAATTAAGCTTCCCTTGTTATGGTCTATCCTAGCAGTGGCTAGGAAAATAATAACTAGAAATTGGATTTCAGATACACCTCCTTCGTTCAATGAATTTAAAAATGTTATGAATATAATGTGTCATATGGAAATAAGCACAATTAGAATGAGAACAACTAGAAAAACATCACATTTTATTGTATGGGATAATTTACAAAATTTGTTAAAAAAATTCTAATTTCAATAGCACAGTATTTTAGTTTAATTAATTGATCTGATTGTAGTGGATGTCTTTGTAAATACTTTAGTTGTTTTGTTGAATATTATAATAATACCTATTTTTAATTATTTGTATAAAATTGTTATGATATTTCTCTTATATGTTAAAACAATAAACTTGTTTAAAAAAAAAAAGAAAAGGACATTGTGTTTACTCCCTATACTCTTTTTGTAAGCAACCTTTTTGGACATTCCAGTTGCTACATGTGTCTGATCAGGTACATACTGAAGGGGGCATTATACTCTGTGACGGGCCTGATGAGGGCCAAACACAGTGGTATGATGAATTGTCTGGATCTAGATGCCATGACCTTGCTCATAACTTCAACAACATAGAAATATTTTCTTACTGCCTTGGACACATGTTAGGTGAAGGCTAGGTTACTATCTGCATGAGTTCCCAGAACTTAGACTAATGAGTCAACTTTTAAGGGTGTTTTATTGATGAAGTAGTTACCCAGGATTGTGGACTTCCCAAAAAGTGGAATAATGTATTTCTTGGTATTGAGTTTTAAGCCATGGCTATGGCATGAAGTGTTTGTCTGTATTAGACCTTATTGAAAGGTGTTCTTGTCTTGGGGAGATTCAATGACTGCTACTGGTTTGCAATCATCTTTAAATTTAGCTAACCAGAGGCCTTTGACATTGGTTTTGACATCTGAGAAGTAGATGCCAAAGAAGAAAGTGTCTAGCACAGAGCCCTAGGGATTCCACTGGTGACTGGCTTCTTTCTGGAGGTGGCCTCACTGATTCTAACCTCTTGGATCCTATCACTGTGCCAGCTAACTATCCAGAGTGTTATAAAGGGGTTTATACCTAGTTCTGTAAGTTTGTTGGTAATGGTCAAGTTGGGTATTTTATCAAATGCATTAGCCAGCTCTAGGTAGGCAGTCTGCACAGTTTTCCTCTCATCCATAGCCTTAGTGACCTTTTCAAAAAAGTTCACTATATTCATTAAACATGACCTTCATTTGTCAAAGCCATACTGAGATGGACCCAGTGTCTGGAGGTCTCCTAGGTCCTTGTTGATAATTTCCATGATAAGTCTTTCTATGGCTTTGCAAATAAGACTAGTAAGATTAATGGGTCTGTAGTTTCCAGGATATGTTGAAAATCCTCCATTATGAAAGGAGATGACTGTTGTAGTCCTCCATTTATGTGGCACAAAGCCTGTTTTAAGACAATAGGTATATAATGACTCCAC
The DNA here is from genome assembly GCF_019279795.1 of Protopterus annectens. NCBI lineage: Eukaryota > Metazoa > Chordata > Ceratodontiformes > Protopteridae > Protopterus > Protopterus annectens. The sequence continues at coordinate 396,937,060 of NC_056733.1, forward strand.
AGGACCTAATAAGTCGTATTTTAGACTATTCAGTAGGCATCCTGGGATGTTATTGGGGCCCACTGATGCTGTGTTGTTGGCTTTAGTGAGTTCAGCCAGTACACGATCCCTAGTTATAGTTGGAGGGGTTATGTTTTGGGGGGTAAATTTGGAACTGAATTTGTCCACTAACAGGTTCACTATATCACCAGGCCTGGTAAATGTAACACCATTAACCACCAGTTCAGCACATCGCTTTGTGCTGCTCTTAACATTTTTGACAGAGCTGTAGAAGGCATTATAGTTGTATTTCACCTGTAAGGCTATCTTAACCTCAAAGTTTTCTTTGCTAGACCTAATTAGCCCTCTTAGTTGCCTATTTATTTTGATGAAAGAGTTTTTATCTCATGGGATTCACCCTTTCTGATTTCTGCCATAATTTTTTCCTTTTGTGGTTTATCCCATTTAATTTGGGTTGTCACCAGGGAGGTTAGTTTCTAGGGATAGTTCTGGGCTTACTTCTGGTAGCTACAGCAGCCTATATATAACCATTGACATAGTTATACAGAGTTTCTGAGTGCAATTCAGCACAGGCTGGTGTGTTCTTGGAGTTTGGAGGGGCATTGAATTTTGCCAAATTATCAGTTAATAAGAGGTAATTTGCCTTGGAATAGTTCCTAACTGTTATAGTTTTAATCAGATTATGGAGTTTATTTTCATTTTGAAGGAGTCAGATTTACAGTCAGAACTTACCACAGAGTATGAGATATGGGGGGCAGCATTCTCCTATATTTGTCAGCACAAGGTCCAGTATGTTGGCACCTGTAATGGGCAAATACATTATTTGGTCAAGGGTGTTACGAAGTCCAGAAATCTCTGTGCCTGTAGATTTGATGCCATATAGAATTCACAATCTATAGAAGGGTAATTAAAGTCTCCCATGAGTAGGGTGTTAGATTGGATGATATGTGTCTCCAACAGGTCCATGTATGCATTTTGAGCTTTAGGGGACATGGAGAGTGACCTAGAGCTGGCTAAGACATGTTCTAGGAATTTACCTATGGTGATTTGCATGTGGAGGAACTCCAACACATCATCCTGTTTCATCACCCTAGAGGTATGCTTGTTATTGATGTAAATTGAGACACTTCACTTTTAGCCCTTGTCTGTGCAGCTACTGATAAAAAAGAGGGGTAGGCACTGAAACCTTGCACTGTTGGGGTACTTTCTGCCATTTTAAGCCATGTCTTGGCAACTGTACAGAAATCTATATTGTTGAGTGTTGGGAGTGTTTGGAGACAGTATTTTTTTTTTTAATTTAGGCTCAAGGCATTGAGCAGTAACACCCTGATGTTGTGTTGATTAGATTCTGCTATATTGGTAGGTTTATCAGTTTGGTATTGCCTAAAACAAGGCTCTGTGGGAGAAGACAATGCCTTACCCAGTATTCAAAAGCTTAGAGGGGAAAGATGCAGACCTTCCTCAGCAAAGCAACATGGTCTGTTGACTATGTCCTCCCAAGATCACAAATATTGGATCTCATTAGAATGACACCAGAAAGATACACTTGAAAGACAGTCAGTTGTTGAAATCAAATTTCAGGATGCTTCCCTGATTTTTCCTAACATGGCTATTAGAATATCAGATTTTTATTTCCTTGAATTGTCCTGTACCTTGTCCTTGTCAAAGGTTAGCCTCTCTTGCAGTCTTTTAGTCCTTAGTCAGTTTTGCTCTGAGCAATCATTTGTTGAAAATCTACATTAATGCATGCATCTACACACTGGCTAGGTTTGTAATGATCATTGGATAAAGGTTTTGTTTTTACCACCTTTAATTCTATGAATTGCCTCTCCATATCTTATGTGTACAGTTTAATCTCTGTCCACTGTTTTCCACGCTGAACCCTAGATCTTTCTAACCATAGTACTATTATGTATCTTTCCTTCATGAAGACAGAAGCAAAGTATTCACAGAACTCTTCTTGTTTGTCATTGTCTTCCATGTTATCCCAGTCATTAATCAGTCTATCCAGATTTGGATCTCTTTTGTTTTTTTTTCTGATGTATACAAAAAACAAACTTCATGTTCCTGATCTCATTCATGCCACCTCCTTTTCAACCTATGGCTTTGTTTCTGTCACCTCATTTAGAAGATTTTGTTTGTTTCACTTTACTGTGCCCCCCCCATCACTGCATACCCTTATCATTTGCACTCATTCTTAGCATCACATTTCTATGTAACCCCTTTCTCCTTTCATGACCTTCCTCATGCCCTTTTTTAGCCTTACAATCCATCTTAGACTATACCTTGATCTACTCCTATATTGTCAGCTTGATCATGTCTCTGATTATTCTCCTACCCTCTTTCTCATCATATCTACTCAGCTGAAATCTAAATATTCCACCTTGCTTAGGATTTTTGCCTTTCCTCATATGTAAAACACAGAAAGTGCAGAACAGTGGCTAATAGTGCCTTCTCGAAGAAATCCTTGACCCTGCCACCCCTACTGGTTAGGACCATTCATAGGACTCTATAATTTTTAATACTGTGCCATGTCAGCAAGTAAACACCTCATGGTCCAAAATATCAATCATATTCATCTTCTTATTTGTACTAAAACTGCAGAGAGCTCCCTTTGTAGCTGGTAGATTCAAATCTCCAATGAACATAGCCATTTTTGAACTACCAGGTTTCTCTTCTGGCACTGCCATCCTCCTTCACTGATTTGTGTCAGTGTACAGTAATAACCTATAATCACTGCTATTCCTCATTCTGTTTCAACTGTCTAGGTATTTACCTCATGCTCCTATGACTCAGGACCATGTTCCCCCTTAATTGGGTGGTGGTCTTCCTCTGACTTCATATTTTATTTCCTTCTTCTCATATATTGCTTGTATCCCTCCATCTCTCTGGTATTCATAAACAACTTTTGCTCTCACACCCCTGTGATGATGGGAGGTACTGCCAGCTATGTTAGGAGAAGTAGGCAGTAGATGTATAACACATGCCAGCATAGATATCTGGAATTTTGAAAAGAATTATACGTCATTGTATATTAAACTGATTTGTACAGGTGCTTCTGTTGAAAATGTATTTGTAAAGCTGCTTGTGTTAAAAATGTGCCAACAGTGGGTCCTACTGGACAGAAAAGAAATACACCTATATATCAGACTATTATAAATGTTGACATAAATACACTGTAACAGAGGATATTGGAAGAGAAGAGATTAATCTTAGTCCAGCTAACTTTGAAAAATAGTCTGAAATTAATTTACCTGGTTTAGGCCATAAAGATTGTATCTTATAGTTCTGATTGCAGCCAAAGATGAAATGTCTGTGAAAACCAGGACTAGGAATCCTACTGTATTGTCCTTCGGGGTGAATTAATTGCTACCCTGGAAGAGTAAACATTTTGAAATGGTTTTAGAGCTTCCAGATGCTCAACACATCTTAGCAAAACTCTATGAATATGTATTATGACACATAGGTAATAGATTCTGGTTCAGTTTCTAGTAAAGGGGATAGTGTGGGAATCAGAGTCAGATGACCAGATGTATGTGATGTCATTCTGTAATCCAGCACTGAAATTATGTTTTAATACTAGATGAAACAGAAGTCTCAGGGCAATCTGGTTTTGAAACCTGACAAAGAAGAAAACCACTCACCCACTTCATCTTGCCTTGTTTTAGTAAGTAACCAGGGAATAATAATTCTTTAGATCAGTCAGGAAAATATAGTGAGATTAGTTAAGTACTGTTTTTCTGTAACTGTGTGAATCTATCCATCTGTGTTATTTTTAATAGTTCCTATGATTGAAACTCTGGTGTTTATTATAAATAGATATTTAGTATTTTCATTGTTTGGTTTACTTATTAGTTTGATGGATAATCTGATAGAAAATAGTTTAAGATTTTTTATTTCTTAAGGAATATTATTATTATATTTATTATTAAATGTATTTAAAGCTTTCATCATGGCTGGTCTTTTAGAAAATATTTTAAACTTTGCAAGTACTTATATTTATTTGATGACACTGTGGCTGTTCCTGAAAGCCTTGCTGTATGAGTCAAACACTAGCATTTGTATTTGTATTAATTTTACTTAGTACAATTGCTTACCCTTGTAAGACCCTTACAGTAGCTGGCTTTGGAGTGTTCTGTTGGCGGTGGAACTGTTTTATAGTCTGGGCATAACTGGTAAATTTGTGACAAGCCTTTCCCAGGTGTGTGTGTGTGTGTGTGTGTGTGTGTGTGTGTGTGTGTGTGTGTGTGTGTGTGTGTGTGTGTGTGTGTCTGTGTGTGTGTGTATTTGTGTGTGTATTTGTGTGTGTGTGTGTGAGTGAGTGTGTATGTGTCTAAATCAAATCTCAAAGAGTGTGTGTGTTCTCAAAGAGTGTGTGTGTGTGTGTGTGTGTGTGTGTGTGTGTGTGTGTGTGTGTGTGTGTGTGTGTGTGTGTGTGTGTGTGTGTGTGTGTGTCAGCTACTTGGACCAGGGACACAGAGCAATGGTTTCACAGAGAGGTTGGAGGAGGACTTCGGTTGGAACACTCTACAGTTGTGTCAGTGGGGAGTCTTACTGGGGACCTGAAGAGATAGATAGATAGAGAGAGAGAGAGAGAGAGAGAGAGAGAGAGAGAAACCCAGCCGCCAGACTGAGTGTGTTCCCTGTGTGCTCTTAAGTGCAATTGTGCTTGGTGCAGAGAGTTGCATCTGAAAATACTGTGTGTATCTATTTCTGTTCTAAGTGAATATCCCTCACTGGTGTCAGTGTAAGGATTTACACTCCTTGATTACTAGACCACATGAGGGGTGTCACAATGCCCATAGCCCGCCCCTCCTTCTGACTACTTATGTTTAATTGACATAAGCACTGTCCACCTTATATCACCTTTGCAACTCTTCATCTTTCTTCTCAGATTCATTGCACTGTAATGTGATGCTATCAAACCATGGTTTCAGACACTCAAATTCTTCTGTTTTTATTAGCTCTTTGTACCTGTTTCTGATTATCTGGCCTCAGTTTTGCTTCTTACACCTCTTTTCCACTTTTATCTCAGTATAAAGATACAATTTCAGAGATTTATCTTACAATCTAACTTCAACCACCATTTCTGGCTAAGATAAAATCTGTGCCTGGAAAAGATATTCCGTATGCAAGTCCCCTCCACCACCACCCTTCTGCCAGTCACAAGCTTTTACCACTTATCTACTGTTAGAGCCAGATTGACTTCCTGTTACCAAAATCCGAGTATATTTATTGTAACAAAATTACTTTCTAGGATTTCAAGCATTCTGAACATGTTTCTTATGGATTAAAATATGTAACATTTAAAATAGTTATAAAGAGATTTTGTACCGTACATATGTTACTTTTCATTTCCCTATGAATCAATCTGTTATAATATTGCAATTTTTATTTTATACTAGAAGCAACAACCCATGCATGCTAATCATACTGCAGGACCCATCTTCTGATATCTTTGCACTTTATTTACTTTTATTTTATAATTTAAATGTTAAGCATTATGCACAATATTTTGCCATTCGTTACTCATCAATATTCATAATATTCATTGCAAAATGTATAAGTTAGAAAAAATGTGCTAACAAAATATTTGTGAAGTGTTTTGCAATGCTTGGTATTCAATGATTTCTCAAGCTAACAAATATGCTTTGATTTCTAGCTTCATTTATCACAATATTTTAATAAAGCTTGACAGATGTTTTACTACCTCAATTACATTCTCAGCAGAAGGTTTACATGACACAGTACATTGTGCCTTTCAGGATTTTTTTTTGCATAAAAAAGTATGTGAGTTCCTAATATTAGCACTTTTACCACAATTTATAATGTTGGACATTATCTCTGTATAAAAAGGCACAGCATTTGAAACTAAAATGTGTAACAGTGCAGACATATGCAAACTAATATGACTGTTGATATCTTTCTATTCTGCTTTATCTATTTTTCTTCATTATTCTCCAGAATTCTCAGAATTAGTTTTCCTTTGCTTTTATTGTTGAAACCAAATGCATTAAAGAACACATATTGGCTATTATGGTTTAACTATTATAAAGGATTCACTACTCTTAATGTGACATTTTCAAATAAATGACCTGCTCTTCATGTCATGGTATTTTATCATTTAAAAAAAGAAATTTTTGATGTCATATACAGAGAGCAAGCAAGCAAGCGATAAAGGAAAATGCTGCACATTTAAAAGAAATCAAGAAGTAATGAGAACAAGGAATAGTTAAGTTAGGTTTAATCTATGAGGTCTTAATCTGCCCTAGTGTTAGATTTTAAGTTATTTGACCAGTGTTTATAACTTTTTCAACATTAAGCATTTACAAACGATGTACTGTTTTGGATATAGTTGCATACAGGATGCACCTGTAGAGTTTTTTTTCTAACTGCAAAATTGTGGTCAAAATGATGCTGGGTTATATAAAGTATATGTCCACAGAAACATTAAGCATGATAACAGTTTACCAACTAAATTGTTGCTAGTCTTGGTCCATGGATGCATAGACACTGTAAAGTAAATTAACATAGTGCTTCACCTCCTTCTAATCAAAGCTTGGCAGTATGAATTCTTGTGTAGTATATGAAACTTTTGGTGCCTATGGATAGCTGTTTGTGCACTCGCAGATCTTTCTGTGGAAGACATTCCACAAATTATGTTTTTGCAGTCTCTCTTAGTGTTCAAATGTTGCTTCTTACTTTTGTTCTGGTTATTTTCTAAGTACTGTCCTCCTTCATTTGTTGAAATGTTTTCTCTTATATTTCAACATTTCTATCATATCTTTCCTTTGCTTTCTTTATTTGAAGGTATACAAGTGATGTTCTTTAACTGACCCTTTTATAAATTCTGTTGCAAAGCCAGTGTCATCCTACCTGATATGCTATGAGCAGTCTCAGCCTTAGCTATTTTGTCTGCAAAGATGAGATCTGCAGGCATTCAGATAGCAAGTGTAATGAAGTTTCACCACTTGCTTATAGAGAAAGATAGTAACTTTCCTGTTTCATTATGCTTTCCTTTATCGATTTTTGAGATCCACCCAACTTATTTTACTGGCTGTATACTTTGTATTCTGCCTCATACTTTTATGACATAACTGCTCTATGATATCTTTCTATTTCTGTAGTTGAAGGTACCCAGTTCAATGCTGTCGCTCTTTGTGTTTCATTTTTGAAGTGTGTCACTTTAAAATATTATACTTTTAGACTAGACTGCCATATAAAAGAGCATTCCTATGATTTTAATTTAGATTTTATTTTCTCCACACCACCTTTGTGGAGTTGCTCTGTTAGAGACCACTTTATAATCTGCAAAGATGAATGCATTTCCTTTCACTTCCACAGCTATGGATATTAAAGTGGACTGATTCCAGTAATAACAGTGGAATGATTTAATTCCTATTTATTCACCACAGACATAATTTATTGCTACCAATATGTTCTGTTTTGCATCCAGTTTCATGCTGGATACAAGTCCACACTTCATTCCACTGTCAGCTTGTAGTATAAGGGCAAGGCATCTAATCATGCCAGTGGTGATCTGGATTCTGAAATTAACCAAGACCACAAATAAAGTGGGTAGACGAAGATGAAGAAGAAGAAGAAGAAGAAGAAGAAGAAGAAGAAGAAGAAGAAGAAGAAGAAGAAGAAGAAGAAGAAGAAGAAGAATTTGCCTGTGACCTTTTCTTTTCTTATGGGAAGGGTATTGGCATTTGCTGTAGTACCATGTTTATCTCATGTGCTTAGAGAAACCACTGTTCCATGTGTCATTAGAGCAAACCTGAGTTTGATCAGGTACAATAGGAAGAAATGAGTACTCTGATATTTTTTCTCTGCTGTAATACCATCATTCATGCAGAAAGGGAGAACTTAAAGAGCAATAGATCCTTTTCTCTGCAAAGTGATGGGAGATAAGAATACCTTATTTACATATAAGGATATGTTTGCATAAGTTGCAGTAGATAGCTAAGTTGAATATGTAGAAGGCACTAAATGACAGACAAGCAGGCTAAAAATTCTGATGTGGGAGACACTATGAGTAGGTGAACGTGTCAAAAGTATTTCTTTAATCAGAACTCATGCCCAGTCACACCCTGGATATTTATTCTAATTCTGATCAAAGAATTCAAATTTGTCTAACCTGTTTTCTGTGCCCTGGATCCATGCGATCATGGGCATTATGCTGTATCTCAGCTTAGGTATTTAGTATGGTTTTTGTTCATATGTCATTTTATCATACATGGTTTATTTCCAGTGACAGTATTGCTCTTAATATATTATGGTGTCCTGTAGGGGATGTTTATACAAACTTTCAGCAAGATCTGTACTAATAAATCCAAGAGAATGCGAATCCTGAAAATCTTTCTCTTACCTTTATTACTCAACAGCATGTTTCAGTTTTGGATCACTGCAAAGTATATTGATTAGGTAATGAGTCAAGGATAATTGCAGGTGTATAAACAAGAAGATGACCCTGATTATGTTGAGCCTGTCTGCTTATGCAGCAGTGCATTCATCTACATCCATTTGAATAATACGTCCTCAAGTGATTCCCCTATTTTCTTTGTATTCAGGAGACTTGTGCCTCAGTAGTACCCCCCCCCCCACCATGTTTACATCCATCAGTCTTTTTTCTCAGCAGCTTGAATGGAAAGAATCATAATCACAATGAAAGTATATTCCTCTAAGGTGCAGTGTACTAAGGCCTTTACTGATATTTCATCTCTCTGTTGCTTCTGATCATCTACAATAACATGAACTGAAAGTGTAATAATAAGAACTGTAGGAATACTTCTTAATCTGAAACCTGAAATATACACTGATTTCTTTTCCAGTTGCTTATGTTTGTTCTTCTCTGGCTCCTCCCTAAAATGGGAATAAACTAGTCCAGGAAGGTAAATAAAATAAAACCTTCCCAACTAAAACAAATTCTTTAATGGCATGGCCTCCAAGGGTAGATATGCAGCATTATTTTCAGCATCTTCCCACTCCCAGTTATGGTCCTCCTCTGCTTACTCGTATAATTTAACTTTTCACTTCTAACTAGAATAACTATGCCTCGTTTTCTGCTGCAGCTGAATATTATATTCATTCCTCATCAGAAGGGCATATTTCAGGTTTCAGATTAAGAAGTATTCCTACAGTTCTTATTATTACACTTTCAGTTCAGGTTCACTAGTCACTCAACAGAAGTAACTTGGCATTTGTGCATTCACCTTATACTTACTTGTTTATAGTGTTAAACCTAACTTTGTATAGTCAGTTAACAGACTTGGTATGAAGTTAACCAATCTTTATCCTGGACTTCAACTTGCAAACTATCAATGTGACAGGGATCAAGTTTGACCTTATATTCTTCCTGTCCATTTTCCACTCCTTGGATAAATGTCTTCTGGCATCTAGTAAGTCACAAACTGGAGCTACCAACAGTCATGCCAATCCATAAGTCAACAGTGTCTGTGGCCTAGGATATAATCCATCCTATCCAATTATCTTCTACAATGTTGTTGTTTCCCATGTCCCATTATACAGACCGTCCATCTGTTCATCAATACACAACAAGTAATACTTATTTGTTTAATTTTATTTATTTTTATTTATTTTTTTTTGTTTATCACGTTTGCTTGACTGGGTTTAGTAAAAAAAAAAAAAAAATCCTTTCAGTGGAAACCTGGAGAAAAAAGCTCCAACAAATTACAAACATTTTAATTATACATTCAGTAATAAATGAAAAGACCTTAAATAATACGCATTAACAACTGCACATACATTTGCTAATTAAATTAAATTCATATAAAAGCAAAGGGAGCTATTACAGCATAAAAGTTATTTATCCATTAGTAGATGTAGATCATTGAGCATTTATTATCTTCTAACACATAATGCTCTATCCTAATGACTACAGATAGAAACATTTATTCATTCATCCATTCATTCATTCATTCATTCATTCATTCATTCAGTCATTCATTTTACCTGAATAAAGCTTCTAGGCACAATGGCTTTTTAGGGGTGATTCAGGTGCAATGTCTGCTTAGTAACTTGCTCAGATTTACATAGTATGTAAATAGAGACTGAGGGAATCACACATCAGGACTACACAGTAAATCTTCTTAGCAACTTGTACCTTTAATCTTCTGTACTAAACTGTCAGACTGTCATTGCATCCTTACATTGGAATCATAACTGTCACAAGAGAATGCTTACTTCTTGACTCCTGGAAAGGTCCTTTCCACAATGCCTGCACCGAAATAGCTATATAAAAAGTATGCATTGTTTTACTGCCTTTCACAAAGATCTATTCTTTTAACAACACCACCTCAGTGAGCCTCATAGCACTATTGTTCCTCATCCCTGTATTCCCAACAACTTTCAGATGCCTGAATACTTTTCTTAATTTTGGAATACCCTGAATTATTTTCCAGTTGCTTATGTTTGTTCTTCTCTGCTCTTCTCACCCTTATAAGCATATGGAAAATATACTTTAGCATTGTTCATGAGTTGCTAACATTTCTTCACTGACAATCTTTCTGTCTTGACAACTTTTATACAAAACTATTTTTTGTCAGGTTTACTTGAAACTCAGGGAGTGTAATTTTGATTTTGGTACATTCTTTGAGGTAAAATTACAGTACAATTGCAATAGTACTCAGACAACTCTGTCATGGTTTGTTTACATCACTAAAATGTCTAATTCATAGGTTCATAGGTAGGTACTAGGCTATTGGCTTTGAGGCCTATACAAGCCCAGCCAAAAAGGTACCCTGGCTTTTGCCATCCAAGAAAATTATTTTCCTGTGCCACTGTCGAGCAGAGCCACAGAGGTGATCCTCGGGGTGAATTTCCTATTTCCCATCCAATAATCAAGATTTTTCATGAAGAGTGCTAATGAGGAACTTTGTTTGTTATAGATAGGTAGTTTATTCCAGAGTATGGGAAGTCTCTGGGACAGGAATCTATCCCTCCAGCATGTTCTGTTTATTGTGGTGACAAGGTTTAGGTCCCTAGAACGTGTAGCTCGGAGGGATTGGGATTTCTTTAAGTGTAGCATGTCCAACAGCTCTGGGTTTGACATAGCTTTGTATGTTAGGTAGAGATCACCTCTGAGCAGGCAATATGCGACGGAGTAAAGCTGAAGTCTGAATTCATAATAAATACAGTAAATCGCCCAACAACTTTGAACTCAGTGTATATCCTTCACCACACAGTGTCTCATTTTGACAGTTCCTCATGACAATCACCTATCAACAGAAAATCAGTTCATGACACTTCTGGCAAGTCAGGATTCAGGCAACATGAGGGGGGTGGAGTCTGAATGGCCAACTGATAGCAATACTTTTTTGTGCTCCTTAAACTACAACAAATAACAGGAAATTAAATTATCTAATTTCTTCAAAAACTAGATACAATTGTTAATAAATTACTAATCTAAAGATACACTGACTTTGGAGTTTTAATCTAAAAGTTTCCTGTCAAAATATTCTGGAGAAAATACAGCACTGGGGAAATGAGCAACATAAAGAATTCTGACACCCTACTGACGGAGGATATACAACAGATGTCTTCCACTCTTCAGGATCTTTCCTTAAAAATGGATATATTTACTGACAAACTTGAAAGTCTCAAAGAGAACTATCAAAATCAAACTGACATCCCAAAGGAGATTCTTCAGCAACAACAATCTAAATTAACAGACATTGAAACATCACTTACTGATATTGATAGAAGACTCAGGGAAGACGACATTCAGGTTGAATTTCTTACTCAACAAAACAACTGGTTAACCAACAAACTCTATCTGGAAAACAGAGAAAGAAGAACAAATATAAGAATTTTTAGTCTTCCTGAAAAGGTTGAGGGTGAGAACATCATTTTATTCTTAAACAACTGGCTCCCAGAAAATTCTTGACTTAAAGGAAGGCTTATCTAATGGTACTGAGAGAGCCCACACAGCAATAGGGAAACCTATACCTTCTTCAGCTTCTGCATCTCCCAGGTCCAACGTTGTTACATTTTTATCATACCTGGATAAAGACCTTATTCTCAAATCAGCTTAGAGGAAAAACCCAATAATCTACAAGAAGCAACAGATAAGATCTGACAATGACTACTCCTCAAGAGTTCTAGAGCAGAGGAAGAAAACCTGGTCATTGGTAAGATTACTAAAACAAAATAAAATTAAAGCCCATCTCATATATGCAGCAAAAATCAGAATTTTTCACTCAAGTGATATAAGAATTTTCAATACTATCAAAGAAACCATCTCCTTCATCAAGAACAACAATATAATTTCCATTCCTGAAGAAATGGGCTGGGCAAGTTCTTCCACATTAAAAAGATCTTCTGAGAAAAACAACTGGTCGGAAGTGGGGCAAAAGAAACAGAAAACTGAGATTAATAGAAATACTACCCTTAAATATCTTAAAGCATCTACTAAACTCTGAGTTTTAATCTCTTGAGCAAAGAAAAAAAAAAGAAAGTATCTATTTCATATGATTTTTCTTTTACCATATAACATAACATACGATTTACTGATATCTTGCTATCTGCACTTAGTTATTTACTGTATCTAACTAACTAAATCACTAATATGAATTGAGGGCTATTTTTACTGTGGTTAAGTTTTGACTCATGCAGTTTTTTATTCACTTCTCCAATCTAGCACTGATGTATCTGCTATATATACTATTCAAATGATATGAATTTACAAATATGTCTGAAGTAATGTTTTAAATTAATTTTGTCTTTCACTTAGATGTTTTTTCTAAGGTTTCTTTTAAGATTAATGACCTTCGTTGTCATGAGCATTGATTTTACAATGGAAAAATGACTACATTTTGTATTTTAATGGTTCTTTTGGTTAAAATACTCACACAAACTGTTCTCTCACTTCTCGAGTGCACACACACACACACACACACACACACACACACACACACACACACACACACACAGATACACACTCAAGCTTCATGCATTCATCTTTTAGTTAACAGTGATCCTTACATTAGCTTCTTAAATACAACTAAGTCCGCTTTGCTCATATTGTAAGAAAAAAGTACAGTTTCACTTCCTGTGTTTCTTTTACAGCTGCTCAACCTTCGTAATTAATTTTTTAATACTTCCTGCAACAAATCAAAGTCCAGTCTATACTTACATTGTATGCAACAGTTATAATCCATCTTTAATCTAAAAATCTTTGTAGTTGATGTGTTTCCTTATTACCACATTTTCTAGTCCAGAAAACAAAGCAAAACAGAATGAAGCCGCTTTGCATCATGCAGCTACACATACGCAAACCGTACTACTGACCTCTTAAAGGGGAAGTATAACATGTATTTTATTGTTGAATACACTTGTCTGAAGAGTCTTCAAATACTTTAATGAGCTGCTAAACATCTCTGCAATAAGTATTGCCTCATGTTAACCCTGACACCAAATACAAAAGTTAATAAACAAAATTATTTATAGTATAAATCATACTGTCCTTGCTTTAGTAAGGTTGATCTGAAGTGAAAAGCAGTACTGCTGGTGATGATTTGTGCATTGCCGTATTTCTTACATTGTATTTGTATGAAGTAGTCCAGTTTTGTTGTTTATTATAATACAGTTTCTAATGACATTACTATGTTACTAAGGGTTTTTCCTATAAACTTTCTTCTCAGTTATCACACAAGACTTTCTGATGTGCTGAACAAATGAAAGTAATTTAAAATGGAAGCGTTGAAATTGACTCTACTTGACATCTGTATTTTCCTGTCTGCTTGTCATGGCTCAAGTAAGACTTTAATGTGGGTTTAAAGCAGACATGACCATATAAATATAGCACATTGGGAGTGTAATTTATTACAACAGAAAATGTATTATAGACAATTCCTTTGGGAATAAAAAAGAAACAAAACCATGATGTTATTCTTCTGTAGAAAAGTTAATATGTTACTTTCCACATGCTGTGAAATCGGGATTTCCCGGTGAATATAAATTTAAAATTGAACAGTAAGGGGAAACCTGGTGAAACAAAGTTACTAAGTTAAGTATTAAAGTTATTTTGCTAGTATATATATATATATATATATATATATATATATATATATATATATATATATATGTGGAAACAATTATTTTAATGGTTGTTAGGTGCAAATCATGCGACATGTTTCATTTAAAGCTGTTAAACATATCATTTTAATACACCATTACTGTATGTTAAATGTATCTGAATTGTTTTTGTGCATATATTATAAGACTTTTTAAACACATAGAAGTGTTAAGATCGAACTAATGATTTAATGTTGATACTATTATATTAGCTATTTACATTACAGGATATCTTATCATCTTATCCTTCTACATATTAATACTTCTCATATTACTGCTTTTTTTCTTAAGCAAAGAAAAGTAAAAATTAATATTCTATGATGTATTAACTTTCTATACAAATTGGATTTGTGGTTATATTTCTTCACTTACTACATCTGACAATTTCAACTTCTAAACAAGATGACAGAATGATTCACTCAGGTATAAAGGTGATAATCAGTATGTATTGATATTATATTTTAGTTATTGGCATTCATTCAAGTTGTCATCAGGACTAATTGGGCAAATATAAAAAGTTGAATGAGAAATGTGATGGGGTAAAGAAGACAGAACATGTTTGGTTTATTTCTTCCTTATAGGCTCAACAGATATATAAAGTACCATTAAGTGTTAATCCAACATAAAGCAAAGGTACAATGATCACTCTATGAACTATCTGTATTTGTTATGACTACAATCATACCTTCAAATACCGGATAACTATCTTATCAGATAGAAGTCTATAGATTTAATTTAATTCCATAATGAACTTCTTATATTGATAAAGAACCATAAGATCCATTTCAGCTTGTTCATAAGTGATTTTCTACACTTGGAATTCCACTCATTTGATTTCTGAAAGTTATCTTTCTTTGTTATCTAAATGACAAGAATATTATGACATTTCTGTTGTAATTACCTAATTTTCATAATCATATTTTTACATCAACAGTTTTATTGATTATTTATTAATATATTCTCAGGGAAGTATACTGAAAAGAAAAGTTTCTAATTACTAAATTTCACTGAAATCTGATTTATAAAATCAGAAGTGAAATGGGAAACTTATTATAATATAATTAAAACATGTTAAAATCAATTTTTATAAAATCCAGTTAATAAAGTTCTTTTGTTTAACAGCTCATATCAAATTTTATATTAATAATTTCTCAGTAATAATTAATTCTAAGGTTCAATGTCATGATACATTTAATAGTTTAATATGCATGTTTTATTTGACTTACATCTTGTTTATAGTATACAACAACCCATTTCATGGGTTTCTTTATGATGTGACATAGTTATTTTATTATTGTATATATAACTATATACCTAAGTCCCTTTTTTATGCTTCTGCATAAGTTAAATTGGATTTTAGTCAAAATTTCTTCTATTATAAATTGTAATTCAGTTAACCTATATTATTTTGTTTCTCCTGTATTCATACAGGAGCTCAAGCTTACATTGTTTGGTTTACTTATTAGTTTGATGGATAATCTGATAGACCAAGCAACATCTATCAGATTAGAAGTGACCTTCACTCCAAGTTTGAAAATAGTTTTTAAGATTTTTTTATTTCTTAAGAAATATGTATTTAGTTATATTTTGCTATCCTTTTCATTAGTCTGGAATAAGATAAGCTAACATTGTAAAACCAGCATAGAAAGAACATTCATATTATCAAAAATATTTGTCATAAAAATTATTAACAACTCTACACAACATTCAGTTTTGAATTTACGCTACTACTAAAACTTCATTTACATCTAACTCTTTAAATGGAATTAACTTTACTTTCTCTAAATGTTAATGGATTAAATAATCCAAGGAAAATAGCCAATCTTTTAAAAGTATTTAAAAATGAATAGCGTGCAAGTAATATTTTTAGAAGAATCCTATTTTAAGGCTAATGATAAATTCTTATGAAATCCCACAGATTACAAAATATTGTCCCACTCATTATACAAAAAAAAAAAAAAAAGAGGCTCTATAATATTATGGAAAAAAGTATTTCTATGCCTCAAATCATCATCAATCATGAAGATAAGGAGGGTCTAATAACTACAGTAATAATAAAATGCAATAATAGAATTTGGACTCTAGCAAATATTTATTGTTGTCCACGTATAGGGATGGCAACATAATAGAATTAATCAACAGAGTTCAAAAAGGGATTCTGATTTTAGGTGGTGACTTTAATTGTATTGTAGATAATTCTGAGACAGCAAATAGTAGACTCTTTCACCTTTCTCTAATAGGAAAAGCTCTTAAAAACTGGATGGGTAACTTAAATCTGATTGATACCTTTACATTTAAAGATAGTTTCTCTTTATCATATTCTCATAGAGACTTCAGATTCAATACACAAACTAGAATCTACAAAATATACATATCCCAAGACTTAAACTCAAAAGTAAGTAATTTTATCATTTCTCCATGTCCTCTTTCTGATCATAACTCTCTCTCATCCTAAAGCTAGATTCTGTTTTTAAAAGACTTAATATAACAACTAGAATTCCTGCCTACATTATAAATTTAAAGCAATTTAAACCTTGGTTACATTCTGAAAAAAAATATTTCCTAGAAACCAATCATTCAGAGGATACAAATACAGTAATATTATGGTACACTTTAAAGGCCTTTTTGTATGGCAAATTTCTTTCATGGTACAAAAATAAAACAAAAGAATGGGAATCAGAATTACAAAATATACAAAAAAATTAATTGATATAAACACAGATGATTCCATTGATACATCCACAAAGAAAATAAGAATAGATCAATTAAACAAAAAATATAATGAATTATTAACACATAAGACTAATCCAGCATTAGAAAAACTGAAAATTAACTCGTATTCAATGTCACAAAAACACATGCATAACTTATCTATGAGAGTTAAAAAACAATCAATTGAAAATAGTATCACAAAAATCTTACATGAAGGTAAAAACAATAAAGCGGTTTCTGATATTAGCAACATTCTTGATGCCTTCAAGCATCATTATTCTGGTCTTCAAACTTGTGATCCTCTAAATACAAATACAATAGATACAGATATAAACGTATCTAATATAAACAAACTACCAGAAAAAATAAAATTTGATTTACAACAACAAATTTCATTAAAAGAAATAGTAGATAAAATCAAACAAATCAAAAATAATAAAGATCCCGGAATAGATGGAAACATAAATTAAATTTATAAATTACTACCAACACCAGCTCTAACTTTAATTCATAATGCTCTGAATGTAGTTCATTCTCCGTATTTAATTTCACCCTCATGTAGATATTATTTAATTACTCCTATTCTAAAGGAAAATAAAAACTCCACATTGTGCAGTTCATATAGACTTTTTCACTTTTCAACAATGATTATAAAATCTTTACATCCATCTTAGTAAATAGGATCAAGAAATCCTTAACAAATATCATTCACGAAGATCAAACAGGTTTTATTCACAACAGATAAACACTTGACAATATTCAAAGTATTCTTACTTTAATTGATCTTGTTAATAGGGATAACCAAATGGTTCTTTTAATCGCCCTTGATATTGAGAAAGTGTTTGACACATTACAATGGCACTTTCTTTTCAAATCACTAGAAATCTTTGACTTCCCCTCTCAATTTATACACTTAATAAAAAGTCTATATAGTAACAACCTTGCTTATGTAAAACTTGGACCATTCACTTCAGAGGCTATAAAAATCACCAAAGGTACTAAACAGGGCTGCCTTATGTCTCCTATATTATTTGCTTTAGCTATTGAAATATTTGCAATTGCTATCCGTTAATCTCAAAAAATAATTGGTATTGAAATACATAGGCTGGGATTCACTAATCCTCCGTGTAAGACTAAATAAGTCTTACTCGGAAACTGCAGCCTAATAGGATGACGTCAGCGCGCCATGCATATTCATGAGGGCACACTGACTCAACTCAAAGGCTAACATGGAGCATGCACAAGTGCAAGGGGCATGTGAGACTGCCGAGAAGTCCAAATATCCATGCCCCTGCAAGTGCCTAAACTGCAAATGTCACCAGACATGAGCGAGTCCGCTCAAATGTGCATATCCCCAACACTACACTCCCCCACATTCTAAACCCTTGTACAAATATAATAAAATGTAAAACTGTTTTTTTTTTTTTTTTTATTCCTAATATAGCTGCCCGTATTTGCGCGCGTGTGTGCGGGTTCGCCCATTGCTTAGCTACAGTTAGCAGTTTAGACATTGAAGAGGATAATAAACTACTTATATGCAAATTAAGCCTAATAGCAATAGGGTAGTGGTAGAGCCTTTGCACAAAGAGGAGGCATTTCCGGTTCGAGTCGCACCACTCCCCTTCCCATTTTCTGTAGGAAATCTGTGCATAAAAATAATTCCTGGCATTTACCTATTAAATGTTAGTAAAACATCGAAATGGCCTATGTAGTAGTGAACGATATTTTATATATATATATATATATATATATATATATATATATATATATATATAAGAAGGTGAGATGGTCATGCATACTGATAAATGCATAAGTAATGTATCTTAAGCAATGTGAAACACTGCTAAGCAAAGTTTACCAGTATGAAGCACATTTAAATATAATTGCACATAGCTTAGCACTGCTATAACTAGCGCAATAGCTTTGCACGGAGCTGCACATCGCGCCAACTAGCGCAAACAAAACATGTTTGCGTGAAGCTGCGCACCACGCTAACTAGCACAACATCAGGTAACGTCGGTCAACGTAGAGCAACACTGGGCAAAGTTGAGCAAAGTCAGCTAAACACAGCCACACCTCCTAGCCGGTCAGGCCAGTAGTAAAATAAAAATCAATGACAGGCCTCGAACCCGGGATAGTGTGCACCATAATCAAAGTATTGAACCACTAAGCCATGACAGCATTTGATGTTCATGCACTGTCAACACACATATACATATTAATCAGAGTTTACCCAGTGCTAAGCAGGTGTGCACTCAGCTGAGAATTTACTAATCCAGCCAATCACAAATAAGTGCGGGAAATGAGGCATATTTAAGCTCCATAGGCGGGAATACTTGCCATAACTGGTTGTAGCTCCCATCTACAGGCAGTAATGGCTAGTGTTGGAGAGGGCCCTTTCTTTCGAGCTCAATGGTGGGGCATTGAGGAGTCAAAAGAGATGGTTTGGCTCCTCATCCATAATCATGATGCCAGACTCCTGCAAGGCCAGTTCCAGGGCACTGAATACAAAGCAGAAACCTGGAATCGTCTTGCACATGATCTCACCAGTGCCACTGGCGTCCCTCGGACTGGTGAGCAGGTCAGACACCACCACGCAGACCTGAAGAGATGCAAGCAGGACCAACTGAACCAGTGGATACAGGGGGCCCATGGATGCAAAATGCCCCACTACTGTGTAGGTAGCCATGGAATGAAGTATGTAAGAATTGCTATTGTAGTCGATATTATGGATAGGTATATGTCTCAATAGCACTTCATTTACTTCACAGCTCCAGGTGTCTGTGCTGCGAATCAGCAAGCCTATGCAGATAGGCTGCTAAGGCTGCACCACCAGGCAGGTTAGTATGTTTTGTTATATAAAAGAAGTGAGAGAGCCTGAAAAAGAGTGTTGTAACCCATTAATAAAGGTATAATAAGTCTTGAATAGCTTCTCTGCATGTACTGTTATATAAAATAAGTGAGACAGTGTGAAAAGGTGTTGGAACCCATTAATAAAGGTATAATACATCTTGAATAAAAGTTCTCTGCATGCACTGATGTATCAAATAAATGAGAGAGCCACTAGAAAAGTGTGTAATGTAACTAATAAAGGTATAATTCCTGGAGTGTGTCCGTGTCACTTTCTTCGATATGTTGTTGTAGCCTTGCATTATAGAAATAGTACTGTTGTATTAAGCTCAGTCAACCCACACATGGGTAGGCCCATATAAAGTGGATGAAGGGAGTGCCAGTAGCTGTTAAGCATATATACAGTCCTCAACTCGGTTCATGGCCGGCATGTACAGGTTAATCTGGCAAATGAGTAGCTTGTTATTGTGTTCCCTAGAAATGCCAGTGTGCTGCTAGAAATGTAGGGGACTGTTAAAATATACCTGATAATGTCACCTGAACACATCCAGATATGTAGATATATAAATATAAATGAAATATATAAATACGTAGCAGTAACATCTGCATCCTGGACAGTTTGTTTGTCAGATACAGGTCAGGTATATAAAGAACTAGCAAAACCCATTTCACAATTTAACGGACATTGCCTGGTGTAATAATGCATGTAGGGGATATATAACTGCAGTCAATAGGAATGTAGTGTAAACTATAAGTATATATAAGTTGTTAATGGAGGTATCTTTTTACGCCCTACTGTATGTGTATAAACAATGCAATTCCACACCTCAATGGGTATGTCTAATCTCATAACATTTGTTGGGACATATGTCCTATTGGTTTATAAATATCTGCATTTACTTTGATGAATGTGCCCTGTTCACATACCACAATCTTGGTGGCCTGTTGCCACCAATCAATCCTGCATGCTGTTGGAATGTCCACTGTTGTTCTATATATGCATGTGTTATGCTTGCTGTTCAACTGTTGGAACTCTGGTGTGTTGGATTAATGGGAATACTACTGCATGCTGTTACAACTAATTTGGAATGTTGTTGGCTGTTAACAACCCATATTGTCATTAAATCCTCCTAAACATAGAATGTATGGGAAGGCCGGTCCCAGTGGATCCACCTGTCCCACCTCAGCTGGTGATGGCACCTGGCACCAGCAGGTCCGGTGCCCAGCCTGGGACCTCCTCCTCCACTGGCCCTGTGCCACCTTTGGGTGGAAGCACTGCAAGGGATGGGGCTCATCCCCCCTGTGCAAGTGTGGCCAGAGGAGGGCCACCTATCACCCTCCGAACAGTCCGGGCTGTGGTGCGTAGGGAGATTGAGTGTTCAGTTGCTGATCCCCTATGCCAGCTCGAGGCAAGAGTGGCACGACTCACAGGTGAGCCTGCCCCTCCTATGCAGCCCCCAGCACAGCCACACTCTGGGCTGTGAAGGTGCAGTGGTGACTGCCCATGGGTGGGGATCTCAGTTCCACTGTTGCCATCTGTGGGCTCATGGACATGCGAATTCCAAACATCCTTCCCCGTCAATGGTGTTCACCCACCCCATGTGTCATATTCCACTCCTGTATGCGTCTTGTTTGTCTTGTCTGTTTACCTCCCCAACCTACCTCCCCAAATATACCTACTTCCCCTACCCCACATTCCACTCTCACCTGAAAAAAAAATGGGCAATCTGCTCCCACAAAAAAATTACGTCCCATACATAGCTGCCCATTTAGCACACATGTCTGCTGGACACATAAACTGAAATTTAATTGGCAGTACAACATACTTCATTGTCCTCACCCCTCTCTCAGGGGTGGAAGGTTTCAAATTGCCCGCCAAATTACTAGTATATGCACAGCTGTTGCTGTTAAAGAAATGAACAGCTATGGACCTTCCCTACACCCATCCTGCACATCCCTAGCTGTTTTCCCTACTGTCTTTCCCTCTTTGTGCCCCTTTTCACCACTGTCCTATCTCCCCATTTTCTTTTCTTTCAAAGAAATGAGCGCAGGGGTTAGCGGGAGTAAGCACTTTTAAGCAGTAGTTAGTGGGTTTGCGCGAGTGTGCGCTTAGCTAAGTATTGCTAAGCATTGCGCAAACCCATGCAAACCCATTTACAACTGCTTAATAGTGCCTTAGTCACCCTGCATGTCAGGGCCCTTGTTCTGCTCAGCAGCAAAATAAAACACCACTATCAGTCTCGAACCCCAGACCTTGTACACACTAGACTGCATGAAGTACCACTAAGCCACAATAGATATACTGCAGGTTGTTGCAGAAATATATATATCATGCATCAGAATGAGTGAATGTAAAGGAAAGATAGGAATGTCATAACACAAAACCTGTTCTGTGGAACTTTACCAGCAGTTGTTGTGGAATTGCATTACATGAATGTTATAACAGAACCAGCCATTCTAGCAGTAAATAATGTTACAGCAGCACTTTACAACCCCCACACAGCATCATAGCAGGACAATCCCCACCCAAATGTACAAAATATCTGTGTGTTCAAGGTCCAGCAAGGATGTAGGTAGGCATACTCAGTACTGGAATTGCCCAGTTTTCATGAGCATCCTGTGCTAATGTCAACAAAAAAAACACAAACTGTGCAGAAGTGCATGCATTAATATCCACAGTATAGCAGTTCACAAACAGTTCATGTGGCAAATGAAAGCACCTCAATAACTACGTATGTATGGCAGCTAATTGTATAAGTAGAAAAGAAACTACATACTCCCATGTATCTTGTGTTAGCATTTGTAGGGGTGACTACAATTCTACACTGACAACTGTGTACTGGAATTGGCAACATTCAGGTCTGAGTACGACATTCAAATCACTGGCTACACCCCTAGCATCAGGTACAAGAAGTATACCAATCTTCTGACTTACACAATGGTGTCCACAGCAAACAAGCATGGTCTCCACTTTGGAAAGCTGAAAGGGCTATGCCTACCTGACTTAGTAATTTATAGCATTGGGTTGCTATGACAGTGAGCACTGCAAGTACCACACAGCAGGCTGCATGCAATTGCCAAATGGTAGCCAACAATTGGTGCAGAGGCCATCACATGCACATATGCAGATACCTATAAAGGCAGGCTGTACTTGCTGTCCACACATGCAATCATTTCATTGCAGGTACGGAGAGAGAGAGAGACAGACAACAGCAACAAAAAAAAGATATAAAATAAAAAAAATATATTGAAAAAATAAGATATAAAAAAAAAAATTACAAAACACACGGAGCTGACTAATACAAACACATACAAAGGAAAGGTATGTAACAGATATGTATTTACTGGCATGTAGTAGATGGTTTTGAAGAGTACTGTACATAGTTTGAATCATCCATATGTGGCAGCAGTACGTATCTATGCACAGATGCCCTGCATAACTACTGCCATGGAGAAATCAGTGTGTAGGTGTGTGCAGTGGGATATGACTGTGACATATGTAGTTCAGCATTAAATTATGTAAACATGGATGTGACAGAGTAACAAATGCATGATAGTCATATTAACGTGTAGCTTAGCATTGGCTGTGCCATGCTAGTATGCTAATCTAGCATTTGCAGCTATATATACACCCTCTAATATTACTGTGTGCTCACATGTGACACATGTTCATGTTGCAGCAAGGCCCAACAGGTCAGCTATGAGGTACACTGACTTACAACAGTGTGGTCCTTGTGTGTGTATGGCACACACATACAGAGAGATCTGTCTGTGTCAGATATATTAGCATCTGTACATGTGCATAGAGCAAGGGACCTACTGCAACTGTTTGTGAAAGGTGGACATATATATGTTGTTGAAGGTTGTTATGTGCATATTTCTATGTAGGTTGTAGTGTGTGGCAAACAAGACAGCATACAGTGCTGGTATATGACATGTGGTGGTTAAACGCTTTGGGTATGATTCGTCAGGTTTGCAGTGTTGCAGCCAGTCAGGTCTGCTAAAGCTACATGGACTGAGAACACCTTCAATGTATTCCGCACAACACTGTGCAATATTATGACATAACTGTATAGCTCACAACCTTCGCATAAGTGATATTCCCACCATGAAAGGTGGACTGTATATGTGCCTATATGTATATTTATATGTACACCAATGGATGTTTATATGTATGTGTGTATACAGAGAGAGAGAGACAGGGTCATATTTACTGCAACAGATGCCTGGTGACAAAGCCATGGACTCAAGCTCAATGTTGACACTGCATTGGCAACCCTTCTTGCAAAAACTCTGTACCCATTAACTACCACATAGGTGGTAGTCTACTTAACACTGAAGGTGTGATAAGAGACCATGGGACACAGGTGGACAGTAGTCTCCCCTTTGATAATCACAGTGCCAGACTAGTCATGTAATCTGTCTACATGGCACACGTCATCACAAAAGGTGTGTCATCCAGGAAAATATAGGTCAGTGTTCCCCTCTACTCAACACACATAAAAACCCATTATAGATACAATGCCCCATGTGGTATGTACCTCACAAGACATCTACAGCAACTGGAAAGGACACAGACATACCTCAAAAAGAGTAATACTGGCCTCAAACAGATGCCCTATGCAGACCGTCTCACAAAACCACAGCTAGACTGTGTCACATACCGCCTACCCAGAGGTGACCTCTGCCTAACATACAAAGCTATGTCAAACCCAGAGCTGTTGGACATGCTCCACATAAACAGATCACAATCCCTACGAGGTACATGCTCTAGGGACCTAAACCTTGTCACCTCAATAAACAGCACATGCTGGAGGGATAGATTCCTATCTCAGAGACATCCCATACTCTGGAACAAACCACCTATCAATAGCAAACAAAGCTCCTAATTAGCAGTCGTCATAAATAATCCTGATGATTGTATGGGAGATAGGAAATACACCCCTGGAATCACCTCTGTGGCTCTACTTGACAGGGCCACGTGAAATGAAATTACCTGTGTGTCAAAGGCCAGGGTAGTGTATGGCTAGACATTTATAGGCCCTAGGGCCAATAGCCTATTACCTACCTATGAACTGATACACACCCACATGTACTTGTTGCAATAATTGCTATGTGAGGTTGACTGAGTGTGATGGTGAATGTGTTGGTGAATGTGTCAGAGTTCTGTATATGTGTGATAGCTAAGTGGGAAACTTTTTCTGTCATGGTATTATGTGTCCTAGCTGTGATCCCAGCAAATGATGTGTATGCTATTGCTAGGCAGAAAAAGCAGTATGCCATATGGTCTGATGTAGTCCATTGGTGTCGACTGGGGTATCCCATTGTAGGCTACAGCAGCACATGTATGCTTATTGAGTGTTACTGTTGGTGAATCCAAATCCTGTATGAACTGCAGTACTACTTGAAACTGTATGCCTAAACAGCACAGTATGGTGTATGTCCACATTCCTTGAAACCACTGTTTTGTGTGTTCCCCGTAGTACTCATAGATTACATACCTCAGGCATAAGGTTTTGTAACTACTAACACACAGTACTGTATGGTACACAGGTAAAGGTCATCTGGTTTGCCATACCTTTGTGTCTGGTATGTATGTCTGATGTGTGTGTGGGTATCCCTGTACCATGGCATCAGTCATATGTGTGTTACAGGATATAAGTGCGTATCTAGCAACATGTATAGTCTAGTACAGCAGTATGCCATCTATATTAATGAATGTGCACATATGTTAGGCAGGGGTTTGCCATCAATGACTAGTGTGATATACTGGTAATACTGTAACTGGACTTTACAATCATTGCAATGGATTACATGTTTCTTTATGCATTAGCCTGATATATACCTCCTGTGGCTAGGTGGTGCATTGTGTTGCATACAGTCTGCCATGTACTGTTGTATAGTCTTACATACTGGTTTATCTTTGTTGCTGTGCAAAACATGGTTTGATATATATAGAGTGTGCCAGGCACTGTCAGGCAGTTGTGGGTTGAGTACTGATATGTGGTATTGAAAGTGTGTATCCTCTGACAGCCAATAGGTTGCTATGTATGGCAGTTAATTGATATTTGTACTTTAGAATGTTGTGTGCCACATGACTTGCTCACACATATTGTTTCATTGTCTTCCAGGGTCATGGCCCACCATCGTAATCCTTCATATAGCCCAGCAGAGGAGGAACAGATTACAACCTGCATGGTTTAGCACTATGCCCTGCTGTTCTCAAGAACCAGCCAGGACTAGCATGAGTGGACTGCATTGTGGCAAGATCATGTCTGTAGGGTAAATGACATAGGCATGCATAACCGGACATATGAGCAGGTAAGCCATCACTGCAATGATTTAATTAGACATGTCCGGCAGTGTGCATCTGATATCCATAGACAACAGCTTGCCACAGGTGGTAGGGTAGCCATCCATCCCCCCTCACCAGAGTGGAGGAGCTGCTCCTGAGCCAGGTGGCTCCTGGCCAACAACAACAGCAACAACAACTAACATGTATCATCATGGAGGCCAGCGCCACCCAGCAAGTTGACACGGAGCGTGCAGGTAACATGGCATAGCTGTAGACTACTGTTACCTCTATTGGTAGATCATGCTTATGTGAGATGTGTACTGTGTAGTTAGAAGATGTGGTGCCTAGTGTTGTGCAATACTAATTTATTTATTTATTTATTTTATTTTACATTCCTAATAATTAGGAATATAATCTGCAGGCCTGTGACTGTCAACAGTTATACTACTGTAAGATTGCAAACACACAGCAGCAATGCCACAGTTGTTGACACTGACTAACTGTCTCATATCCTTATAGGTCCCTCTGGTGTGACAGCAAGGCAGCAGACCCATGCTGGTGAGTGTGTTCTACATTTAATATTGCTAATTAAATGTGCATGTCATATGTGAGGTGTAGGCCATGTACATGTCACACACCTGCACATAATGCATGCTGTGCATGTTTGCTGTGAGACTATGCACATCTCAGTAATGTGAGTAGCTGCCTGAAACACATGCAATACACAGAGCATCCCACACAACTGTGGCAACACTGTAGTGGACATTGGATAGGCAGAGTCGATACACATGCACACATACACAACTGTGTCATACGCAGTACACGTTAACATGCTATACATGGCGTATTCAGACACCTGCTGTAAGGTCACACTCCAGCATCCCAAATGTCATCCACACAGTGCACATAATATACCGGAGGGGTAGAGGTCTCTCATGTGGCTGTACGACACTCTTCAACACATAACACATTCATGTTAGGCAATGCGCCCTATTGGGCACCTTACAAACCCATGTAACAACTGGCTGTGAAATGGTGAATGTAGCCATAGTACTGCAGTTCAGGTACAGCATGCTATGTGCCGGTCTGTCACACATCAGTAGCCTTGAATGACCACAGGATGCTGCATGATGATGGCTCATGGTACTACACCCCATCCAGTTACAGTGACCACAGTACTACACATAGCATTAATTGCTATGCACCTCAATGTTGTGTGTGTGCAAACATATGCACCTATACACAATATGCATAGCAATCACCATTTGTAAAAAGTGACACACATATGTCTTGAAATGCTATTGAGTGTATAGGTCACATGGCACACATTGTGTATCTGTGATGTTTAATGTTGCAGTTGTGTTGTAGCATGCCATGTCATGGCTGGCACTGGCATGTCCACAATATGTCCTACACTCACCATAACCACTGTAC
Organism: Protopterus annectens; assembly: GCF_019279795.1. NCBI lineage: Eukaryota > Metazoa > Chordata > Ceratodontiformes > Protopteridae > Protopterus > Protopterus annectens. Next base: position 396,964,448 of record NC_056733.1, read on the forward strand.
AATGGCTATGTTGAGCAATGGTATTCCATCAGGTATACATGCACCACTCATCCTGTGTGTATACATATCATGCATGTGCTAAACATGTGTCCACAATTATCTGCTAAAGACACAGACACTCTAATCAGAAATGGATATCTATGTGACACACAGATACACATCCAGCCATGGTATGTATACCTGTGAGTGATGGTGCACAGGACATTGCAGAGCTTTTAATACTTGCACATAAATGTTGTGTCCATGTACACATTGCGTCCCAGGGTGAGGCCAATCACTGAACAGCAACACACATGCATCAAAGCCATGTATACTGTTATTAGCAAGGGCTGTCTACACTAGCACAGCATACTGTTGAGCAACACACATCCTGCATGCTGACACATGTGATATAACTGTTTGGCTTATGATACTGTATCCCATCATCACCCGCTATTGAGTATGTTCTGGATTGCTGGTGGTGTGTGTGTGTGTGTGTGTGTGTGTGTGTGTGTGTGTGTGTGTGTGTGTGTGTGTGTGTGTGTGTGTGTGTGTGTGTGTGTGTCTGTGTGTGTGTGCATGTCTTCATGTGTTCATGTGTTCATGTGTGCATGTGTTCATGTGTTCATGTGTTCATGTGTTCATGTGTGCATGTGTTCATGTGTGCATGTGTGCATGTGTTCATGTGTGCATGTGTTCATGTGTTCATGTGTCCATGTGTGCATGTGTGCAAGTGTTCATGTGTTCACGTGTGCATGTGTTCATGTGTGCATGTGTGCCGACATCATGTACAGGTTGTAAAGTGTGTTTCTTGTCTTCTTCTCACAGGTGCTGAGTTTAGGCTGGTTCACTGCAGCAGGGAAACTGATGTCACTGAGCAAAATAGTAATAATGATGATAGGTGTGTTGAGGCACAGGCATGTTTATCAGGGTCTGTCGTTGGGCCACCAATCGACAGTACACAAGTGTCCACCCCATCCATGCACACAATCATACTGCCAATACATCCATCACCAATGCCCTTAGCTGAGGGTCAGCGTGCAGTCGGCATTGGTCAGGACAGTGTCATATCTATGGCACATGCATCTCGACACAGCAGCCATACTCAGATGTCTGGAAGGGTACCACATAGGCAGATGTCCAGGGGTTCTTGTTCAAGCACTACTGCTCATCATGCCACTGGCAGACATGCCACAGGTCTTACAACCTCACGCATGTTCCAGGCAGTCATGTAGGCACCGGCACGTATGGAACGGTACACCAGACAGGGACTAAGGGCACAGAGGGCACATAACACCACCATAATTGACAGTATCTCTGACCTAGCAGGTGCCATCCATAATTACACTGAGGTCACTGACAGACGTTGGGGTGAGACATTAGATGTCCTCCGCAATGTCATGTCCATGTGTCAGGACAGTGCAGAATGGTTGAGTCATCGACGTGGACATATGCCAGCAACATCAGCAGCTGGCAGTCACAGCGGACATCCATCAAATCACAGCCGCTCCCATAGTGCCAGTACCAGCCAGAGCAATGTTGGGGTGGGCTGTCCATAGAACATCCTAGAAGACCACATGCACATGGCTCTGGACAGTCCCAGAAGGGACCTGGGTCCAGTGTACATCCATCTACCTCTGGGGATAGTACCCAGTCTGGCTTAGTACCTGATAGTGTCAGTAGCACCCCTGCCAGGCACAGGTACCATATCCGTGGCCAGAGACGGTGATCTATAATGCCTGGCAGGTACAGTCTGTGGCTGTCCCACAAATACCCGTATATGGCAGCCACATGGTGGAACTGTGTGCATGCAGACGCACACACACATAAACCAGACACCTAAGGATAACATATACATGCACACATTATATCAACATTGGCCCATAGCAGTACTCTTGGCCCTCTCACACACACACACACACACACACACACACACACACACACACACACACACACATACATGTCGATTGTATGGCTCACTGTAGGCCTCTGGCAAATCAACAACACACCCTGTGCATATGATGAAAACTGTGCCATTTCCTGTCATCTGTAACATTGCTGTAGGAACAGGCTACCATGGTGCTGATGCACAGGGTGACTTTATAGCAGTATAGCAATGTTAGCATGTTGTCAGCAGTAAAGTGTAATGATATGCTTGAAGGTGTAGCTGAGCAGGCATGATGCATTAAAGCTATGATTGTCAATGCAGTGTTGTTTACAGCAGGGTTAGTTCCAATAGTGTATTGTCTGCCCATGTGCCACTTGGCTGATGTGTGTAGTACTGGCAGCATGTGTTAGAGAGTGGACAGTATGTGTGGGATGTGTGTAGCACAGATTTGCAGGTGTCCATTTGTGAACATGGTGGAGGTGCACTGTCTGCATGTACATGCATAGTGGACACATGGGCAGGGTGACATGCCCTGTATTACACAGTAACACTCCATAGTTTATATTGGTGGCCAGTATGCATTGTACTACACACATTTCGGAACTTGACTACACATGTGTGTATGACATGGTTTGACACTGTGCTGTGGGTGATACTGTTACTATCTGTCATTGTTTTGCATTCTGGTAGTATACATAACTTCAACAGCCTGACCATAACCAATCGTTAGATGATGTCTTGACAACTGACATACAGATGTAGGACACACAGTAACATTTGGATCCTTCAGGTACTATACTATGCCAGTAACCAGTGGTATTCACCTGCACCCATTACTGAGACCACTACTGTTTGGCATATAGCTCTCTTAGATACAAGCAATCACAGTAGGGATATGTCCGGCCATGTCTGGTAATGCATACTGTGGCTTATAATGCATTCTCCAGATGACACACACATCCTCCACAAAGGTATCATACAGACAGATACCTGTTGTCAAACCCATGCTGTAAAGCTATAAGCCAACCAAAGCATAGTCATCCACCTTTATGGAACATAGTATCCCCACAGTACCACATAGGTAGTAGCCACTAACATGAAGAACAGGTGCCGATGTGTACATGCAACCAAGTGTTACATCATCTCTCCTTTGATAATCACATTTCCAAAGGTATTTTGAAATCCCTTGGTGGATCACATAAGCAATAAGGGGTCTGCATGCATATCCACAAAGGTTGTTGTACACCTATAATGAATAGCCATCATTGACAGACTTTGCTGCATTTGAACAGGTCTGACATATACCTCGGCCATAAACCCTCACTCACACAATTCAATAGAAACCGTAATGAGTGTGTGTGACACGGATGACCTAGGCCAGGGATCACTGCAGTGGCTGGCCTTGTCACAAGCATACAGATGTGACCTAAGGTCTGGAAAGCAGCAGCACACTCTGGCAAAGATGACAGATGTGTTCTTGGAGAAAGCAGGGTTCCCACACATGCAATAATTGAGGTCACATGTGCATATATGTATTTGCCACACAGCTACCTCACATGTGCAATGCACATACTGTTGTCATACAGTAGTAAAAGCATAACCCACAACACATTGACCAACAGTGTCACACACATACACAGACACTCACCAAGTGCAGGATTCAACCCCCTACCCTAACTACTTCATGAGACTAGAGGAATATGCATTAACACGACACGCTATACACATTACTGTGAATTCTCGTTTCCACAGGTATATTTGTAGGATGGTGACATCATCAGACTTGACAAAGATTAGTATACCACTTTTAAGGTGTTTGACTACTCTCCAAAAAGGTTGCTCCTCTCCAAGGAGATCACACACACACTTGTCAAGTGCAGGATTCAAATCCCTACCTAACTGGTTCATGATATTACAGGAGTACGCATTTACATGATGCGCTATACACATTACTGTGAGTTCACTTTTCCACAGGTATATTTGTAGGATGGTGACATCATCAGACCTGACAAAGATTAGTATACCACTTTTAAGGTGTTTGAGTACTCTCCCAAAAGGTTGCTCCTCTCTCAGGAAATCACACACAAACAGACACACACACACTTGTCAAGTGTAGGATTCAAACCCCTATTTAACTGGTTTATGATACTACAGGAGTACACATATACATGACATGCTATACACATGACTGTGAGCTCCCTTTTCCACAGGTATATTTGTAGGATGGTGACATCATCAGACTTGAAAAAGATTAGTATACCACTTTTAAGGTGTTCGAGTACTCTCCAAAAAGGTTGCGTTGCTTCTCTCCAAGGAGATCACACACACACACACACACACACACACACACACACACACACTTGTCAAGTGCAGGATTCAAACCCCTACCTAACTGGTTTATGATACTACAGGAATACGCATTTACACAACATGCTATACACATTATTGTGAGTTCGACTTTCCACAGGTATAGTTGTAGGATGGTGACATTATCAGACTAGACAAAGTGGGTTAAATTAGGTGACATTAGGTGGGCTATGTAGAAGGAATGTCTAAACACTTTGGCCATGTGATCATCAAAGGAGAGTTTACTATCTACCTGTGTCCCCAGGGCCTTAATGACTTTCTCCGTACATACTGGAGTACCACATATGTGGTGATTTGTTTGCACTTTGTTTTAGCCAAAGGGGATGACTATGCATTCTCTGGCATTCTGCTTGAGGGCTATGTTTTGATACCAGGTATCTGTCTCTGTAAGACCCTTCTGGAGGATGTTTGTGTCAGCCATAGAGTCGATTATGGACCATAGTTAGCAGTCATCTGCAAACCTGTTCAGCTGTACTCCTCCTATGCTTGCCTGTACCTCTGAGCAGTGTCTACTGAACAGGTGGTTTCCCAGGACCAAGACCTGTGGGATGCCATTTGTGACTGGCTTAGAGTCGGAAATGGCACCCGCAACCTCTGAATATGTGTGTTTGATCTGTGTGCCACTTGGCCACCCATCCTGTGACATAGCTGTTAATGTTCAAGCTGGTAAGATTGTCCATGATGACAGAGTGGGAAATGGTGTAGAAAGTCCTTATTTGGGTCCAGGTGAGCTGTGTGGACTACTTTCACCTCCATCTATGTCCTTGGTAACTGTTTGATATAAGTCAACTATGTTTAGGAGGCAGGATCTGCCTTTAACAAGGTGAGGTTGTGTTGAGTCCAGTATCTGGAGGTCCCCAATGTCTCTGTTTATGGGTTCCATGACAATTTGCTCAATAGCTTTGTAGACCTGGCTGAGTACACATATAGGGTAATGGTTTCCAGGTTCTGTTGTGGCACCCCCTTTGTGGAGCTGGATGACTGTTAGTGTATGCCATTCTTTGGGTACATAGCCTGTGGTACAATTGAATCTGGACAGTGAATGTAGGTGAGGGTGTAGTAACTTTTGGGCCTAGTGTAAGACGCAGCCTCGGACACCATCCAGTCCCATTGATGCTGTGTTCTTAGCTTTGGAGACGGCTGTCTTTACCTGCATGTCCATGAAGTCTGGGGCTCTGCATCCTTCTGTGATGGACACAGGCCCTTTTGGGGGTGATGGGGGGAAGTTTACACTGAACTTGTCCCCCAGGATGTGGGCAATGGCAGTTGGTTCAGTGTATTTCTTGCCATTTGTCAGTAGCTGACAGCATATTTGGAAGTTGACACCTACATGTCTGGTATAGCTACCAAAGGCTTTGTGGTTGTTATTCTTACATTCCTTGGCAATTTGTCTTTAGAAACTGTCCTTGGATTATTTTATGAGCTATCATTGTTTCTTCCTAATAATGATCAGTGATGCCTTTCCTTTAGTGAAGTTGGCTCTATCATGTGTTAGTTTCCTCCTTCAGTTGTCTAGCTTTTTATGGGCAACGACCACCAGATTGTTTCCTTATTTTTGGAGGAGTGCATCTTGATTTTATTTGTGATGTCTCGATCCATGCATCCCTGTAGATGCTCATAAGATGCACTTGTAAATGATTCAGCAGATTGTATACCATTATCCTATAGCAAGAGCGCTTTGGAACTTTCCACTTTGGTCTTGGGAAGTGTGCAGTTTGCTTTTGAAAATGTCTTCACAGTGGTTTCATTGACTGGGTGGGGGGGGGATGTGGATGTCCAGTGTGATTACTTTATGATCTGATATTACCAGCGAGGGGTTTATCTCTGTTGTGGAACACTGGTACCCCATGTTGGTGATGATCATGTCCAGTATGTTGTCACCTGTAGTGGGCATGGTGACCAGCTGTTCCAGGGCATTAGAGTTTTTAAACTCTAGCAAACATTGAGCAAATGACATTGTACATGAGTAATTCTTCCACTCAATATTTGGGTAGTTGTAATCTCCTCATATAATGGTGTTTGATAGGACCTTTATATTTTCCACTGTTCTCAGGAATAATGAGTGAGGTTCCTGAGACAAGGTAAGTGATCTGTAGCAGGCTACAATCTGATGAGCAGCTTTGCCCAGTGTTGGTTGCACTTGCATGGTCTCCAAGGCCTTATGCTGTGCCACTAACCTGAAGGTGTGGGTATCCATGAAGTAAATGGGTACACCCCTTCCTTTTGTATTTCACTCATGGTTTTGGGTCCGAAGGTCAGAGGGATTGTGAGTGTTTTATGTGGAGCATGTCCAACAGCTCTGTGTTTGACATAGCTTTGTATGTTAGGCAGTGAACACCTCTGAGTAGGCGATATACAAGGGAGTATGGATGGAGCATTTTGAGATGGTCTGTGTATGGCATGTATTTCAGGCCACTAATGCTCTTTGTGAGGTATTGCTGCAGGCTTTCCAGTTGTTGTAGTTGTCTTGTGAGGTACACAGCAAAAGTGGGGTTGTACTCTATTATAGTTCTAGTGAGTGATGAGTAGAGGAGAACAATGTCCTATTCTATTCTGCATGAGACACATTTTGTGATGACGTGTGCCACATAGGAGGGTTTCCTGACTACTGTGGGGATGTGATTATCACAGTTGTGTCCACTGTCCACGTGTGACCCAAGGTCTCTTGTCACACTTTCTGTGTTAAGTATACTACCGCCTATGTTGTAGTTCTTGGCTACAGTGTTTTTAATGAAGGGGATGACAATGCACCTTTTGGCATTGAGCTAGAGCCCATGGCTTTGACAACAGCCATCTGTCTCAGTGAGGCACTTTTGTAGGATGTCCACATCTTTAGTGTTTACAATTATGGCTCCTAGTTTGCAGTCCTCTGGAAACTTCAGTAGCCACAGACCTTCCATGTTAAAGTTTACTTCAGGGAAGTAGATACTAAACAGGACAAGACACAGGACTGGACCCTGTGGTACTGCACTCGTCACTGGTCCAAAGTCATACTTGGAGTCTGCTACTTTCACAGCGTGTGTTCTGTCAGTAAGCCTGTTGGCAATCCATCTTGTGACATAGCAATTTATACCTAGTTTAGTGGGTTTATCTATATTTCAGGAGTGTGGGGTGGTGTTGTAAGTTGTGGCAGGATCTACATAGGCTGTGCAAACCACCTTACTCTTGTCTATGGTTCTGGTCACTGCTTCAATGTCATCTATCAGGTTTAGGAGACACAATCTGCATTTTACAAACCCAGCATGGTTGTGGTCCAGGGTTTGGGGATTACCAATGTAATTTTTTTATAAGTTGTATGATGATACATTCCATGGCCTTTAAGAGCGGGCTCATCAGGCTAATGGGGCACTAGTTCCTGGGGTCCATGGTGTCTCCACCCTTGTGTACTGGGATAACTATCACTGTGCATCATTCAGCAGGCAGAAAGCATGAGGTGAGGCTATGACTGCACATGGTATGTCAATGTGGTACCTGTTTGTTCTGCGGTTTGTGTAGAACACAGCCTGGGAAGTTTTCTGGTCCCATGGCTGCTGTGATACTGGCTTTGGAGAGTGTTTTTTACCTGTGCAGCCATGATGACAGCAACTTTGCAGTCTTCCATTATAGAGATGTGCTCTTTCATGGGTGAGAGGGGGGTAAAGTTAACACTGATCCTATCTGCCAGGATGTTGGCAATATCAGTTGGGTCTGTATATTTATTGCCATTGAGCTGTAACTCAGAACAGATCTGATTGTAGCCATGACATGGACTTGTCTGTTGCTCAGAGATCTCCTGAGTAGACAATATGCAACAGAGTACAGATTGAGTTACATTCAGTCTTGTTGCATGGGGCAACTGCTTGAGGACAGTAATCCTCCTGTTAGGGACTTTAGTGGTCTTTCTGGCTGCTGAACGTGCCTAGTCAGATTCATCACAAGTGTGTTGTGGTACTCTCTGACGGGTCTGATGACTGATGAGCAGTGAAAACCTCCTTTGACCTACATGCACAGACCTTGGCAGTTTGTCTGAACACATAGCATGATTTTCTGACAACTTTGTGAATGTGTTTCTGGAAGTAGAGATGACTATCCACATTTGTACATAGATCCCTTATTATCACCTCCGTATTTAGCATAAGTGTGTGAGCATGCCCAGTATGACCTTTTAGTATGTTGTTGCCTGACATTTGCTTCGTTTATTTGTGTGTGAGCATGCCCAGTATGACCTTTCTGTGTGATGCTGAATGTAATCCACTACATTTGTTGGAGTGTGTGAGCATACCCGGTATAGACATTTATACTATATGTGTATGGAAAATCAAGTTGTATTTTTACAGCAGGGTGCACCTTTGTGTCATAGATCAACAGGGATCTTGCTGTGTCTGCAAGGTTTCCATGAGACACTTTGCATAGACTTATCAACATTTCTACATACAGGGGGACAGCTATTCTTTGTACATTTCTACCCGGGGGCACACCTGATTGTTACTGTGGGTGTACATAGGATAAGGGGTTCACCTGACACTTATACACATTTTCTATGCCTGCACTGCTATGTACTGTACACCATTTCAGTATGTACTGTTGCCTATCATACTGGCTTGAGGCATACTACTGTACTACACATCTTAGCGTCCAATGTCACATATATTAGATTGCGACTTCATAGCCTACACAAACCACATCACACATCCTGGCCTGATGTTCTCTGTCTGCATAGGTCTGTCGGGGAGGTTACCCATATGCCTCTTTAGGGCCATGTTACAGCATTTCTTTGTGTTTGCATTAATGTACAATTGCCCTGCTGTGTCTGTGCCACTTAAATGCTATCATGGCTTAGTGGTTCAGTACTGTGACTATAGTGCACAGTATCCTGGGTTTGAGCCATCTCACTGCTTTTTATTTTCATGCTGGGCAGACCAGACTGCTTAAGGGACATTAAAGCTAATATGAGCATGTTTACCTGACTTTGCTCAACTTTGCCTGACCTTGCGCAAGATTGCTCAACATTGCCTGACGTTGCGCTAGTTAGCACAGACATTTTGTTTACATATACTTAATATTGGTAAAAGCTGCTTAGCACTGCTTTATATTGCTTAAAACATGGCAATCATGCCTCAGGTGGTGCTGCAGGGCTGCCTATGTTGGATGCACATACTACACTTCCTATACATGTTTGGAAACAGGTAGTGTCAAGTTAGGCATCCCTTTTATTTTATGTGCAAGTCAGAGAGAGGTATAATTTCCAGGGTTCCTACTGAGCCAGTGTATGTGCTATGCGTTGCCTCTTTGCCAAGGCCAAGGCATACTGGGCATGCCTCCTTCTGCCTACTGGGGCAGGCTCAGGTTGTTCCTCCTCCAGGTCACGCTGTGCCTGTGCAGGCCTTGGCAATGGTGGGGGGCTGTTTGGCCCTGCCCCATGCTGTTCCTGCTGCAGCTGTTTCCGCAGGATCATATTGTGTAGCATGGCACATACCATGACAATTTGGGTACATGTAGTTGGTGAGTACTGCAAGGCTCAACCAGATTTGTCCAGGCACCGAAACCATGACTTGAGCATCCAAAATACACGCTCGATTACATTTCATGTTTGTGCGTGTGCCTCATTATGGAGTCCTTGTTCAGGTGTGTGTGCATTTCTGATGGGTGTCATCAACCATGGCTCCAGTGCGTATCCAGCATCCCGCACTAGGTGACCGTCAGGGATGTCCCCATTGGCAAATGTCTGGTACAGCTGCATCAGATGGCAGATATGGGAATCGTCCAAACTTCTAGGGCAGCCAGCACACACATTCAGTATTATGCCCTGGGCATTGCACATGACCTGGCAGTTGATGGAGTAGAAGCCCTTGCGGTTGATGTAGGCCCTACCCCGCTCACTGGCTGGTGCTTTGATGTGTATGTGCGTGCAGTCAATTTCACCCAGTACCTCAGGGTATTCCACTATTTGCTGGAAGAGATGCATATTGCTTAGCTAATACCTCACGAGAATTGGGGAAATATACATGATCACCGACATGTGCTGACATGGCATTCAGGAACTGGTGCAGTACCCTGGATGCTGATGCCTGCAAAATCCCCATCATATCACCAGTTGGTCTCTGGAGGGTACCTGTTGCTAGTATTCTTAGGCCAACACATACCTTGGTTTCCACTGGGATGGGTTCCCCTCTGTTGGTTCTGTGTGTGAGGCGTGGCCTGCACAGCTCAACAATTTGCTGCAGGAGGTCTCTGTCCACTCTATAGCACTCACTATCTCCAGCTCATGTAGCCCCTGGTAGGTTACCCTGGGTCTATACACTCTTCTCCGTCTCCTCACTGTGGGTTGCTCAGCAGCATTCGCAATGGCACCACCCTCAGCATCTTGCACATGTTGCCTTATAATAGCAATGGCAGCCCCTAACATTTTTTTGTCTCAGTTAAGCTTTTTAAGTTTTCACTTCTCTTAGTAGACTGCAGTGTTGCAGTGGTTCTGAGAAAAACATGGGGGGATGTTGTTTGCAGAGTTTTAAGTTCCGGGCTGGACTGGGCTAGTGTACTGCCTGTTGAATTGGTTGATTCTGATTGATTTCACCTGGCAGGTCTGCTAGTTCTCCTTGGTTAACTTCCTACTACTTTTTTTCCTTTCTTTTTCCTTTCTGTTTCCACAGGGGGCAGCGGCGCGCAAACAAGTGCAAACATGTGCACACAAGTTCACATGCGTACACACAGGCTTATACAGGCTTACACAGGCTTAGGCGGGTGCACATGCACACACACAGGCTTAGACAGCCTTACACAGGCTTACACAGGCTTACATGGGCGCACACACGCGTACACAGGCTTAGACGGGTTTACAGACGTGCACACGCGCGCACACAGTGTAAGCATCTTTGCAAGAAACTTTAGTGATATCCACGGTGTACACCTTTGGTTTCTGGGTTTCAGTTAAGACAACTGTAGACACGCCTCTTCCAGTCCTGAGTAACTTACAGCAAACACATGCCACTCTGCTCCAATAAGCTTACACTCTTTGATACATACCCCCTCATGATGTCACCTATTTTTTACTCTGTTACTCCCCTAATCCTACTCTTACACTCTAGGGACATGGTTCACATGGCAGGGAAAATTGGGATTCACTATCCTTATCCTCATTTGCATAGGATTGCCTGCTAATGCTTGGTTACATCTCTCAGACTGAGCTTCCCCCCTTAGCAACCACTGCTCAGTAGCCATGTTGTCTTGAGCCTGCCATTCACCTGCATGGCAAATGAATATTTTTAATAGAATGCCTATTTTTGGCTTTTATTTTTTTTTCTGGTTTTTAGAGCGCTGCACGTTTGCGCTGCGCTGCGCTACGCTTAAACATCGGGGATAGGGGAAAAAAATATTTTTTATTATTTTGCAAGAGATAAAAATGCCAATGGCCTTATATTTGGCCATTGGCATGCTTCCTCAACTGGATGCATTCTTTATTTGGAGATGTCATAGCTCCCTTTTGCTATTTGCAGAACGGTACTCCGTTACCAACGGAGTACATTTCTACAAATAACACTACTCTTACTCGGACAGGTTAGTGTTTCCTGGATCGCAAATTTACCTCATTTGCATAGCTTTCAGCAGCAAATGAGGTAATTTGCATAACATAACACTGTCCATGCAAGGGTAGTTTTAGGAGCGCTCATGCACGCCCCTGCCAGCTGTTCCTGGATCGATCGGCAGACATATTGGCTGTCTGGAGTCTTACTCTACTCTTAGACTCCGTGCAAGCCTTCAAGAATCCGGCCCATAGACATTTCAATTCCAAAATCATGCTCTTTGCTGATGACATTTTTTTTAACTTTAAGATCTTCAGAAGAATCTCTTCAAGAATTAGATTTACAAACTACAAAATGTTATCTTAGTTCAAGTCTAAAAATAAGTAATAAAAATCCAGATATATGATACTAAACAGAAATCATAAGACACTCCTTAACACAAATCACATAATTGGCACATTAGTGCCAACCATAAATTATCTAGGAATAACCTTATGTGATAACATAACTACAACCCTAACTACAAATTATACAAACATATTATCTACTATAAAATCACAAATAGAAAAATGGCACAAATTGTTTTTTTTAAATTTGAGGACAGACTACAGTTAATAAAGATGATCCTACTTCCAAAGATTAATTATATTGCTCAAGCCATTCCCATGTTTCCAAACAAAATGATATTAAATGACTTTAACAGAATTTTATTAAAATATCTGTGGTTTCCAAAAAGAAATAGAGTAGCTCTTTATCATCATATTATACCCTGGGAACTAGTAGGGATACATTTCCCAGATATTGAATCCTATATTAAAGCCTCCATTCTCAAAAGAGTCATTAACTGGATATATTCCAGTTCTCTTCCACCTGGAAATCTCGTCATGCAATCATATTCCTAAATGAAAACAAATTAGCTAGTAATCTCTTAGCAGATACAAATGTCAGTCTATTGTATATACCAGGCGTCAATTTACAATATAATATTGAAAAACCTACTAAAGTAAACTCAATAAATCATATTTATAACATTTTGAAAACATTTATAAAGTCAAACTTGGAAATTAAACTTTGGTGGGAATTACTATTCCCTTTCAGAATTTCTAAAAATTATACCAACAGAATACACAAAAGAATATTTCAAGATTGAGAATCAAAACAATTCATTTGCTGTCATCACTGTATAAAAAATTTAACAGCACTACAGACTCATGAAATAAGAAATATTTACAACATTCCAGACACAGATTAGATTATCTTACATAGCATTCTATCTCAGAATGATACCACAGTACAAGGACAAAATGATTGACTTCAACAATTGGCTAAGCTTCTGGTGTCATTCTATGGGGATTCAGTATCTGTCTGCCTGGGATGACATGATCGACAAACCATGATGCTTTGCCAGAGATGGCCTGCACCTGTCGCCCTTGGGATTCCGGATACTGGCTAAGGATCTTGCCACCCCTATAGTGCCTTTTTTAGGCAAGATTCAAATGATAAATTCACCACCATAACAGGTATAAGCAAGCAAAATCTGAGGGTAATGCATCTCAGTGCTAGAAGTCTAAACCTCAAGATGCGCTCACTCGTGGCACACCTTAAAATTGAGAACATCAACATCTGTGCAGTGACAGAGGCCTGGTTCATGGCTCCAGAGAGCACCACTGCATTACCAGGCTATAATTCATACCACACCTTTCGGCCACCTAACTTGGACCAAAGCACTAAAGGTGGAGGTGTGTCCGTATTCATTAAGGATACCCATGCCTCCAGGCTAGTTGCTTAGTATAATGCATCAGATTATCCAAGTGCAACTAACTCTGGGCAAGACCGCAATGCAAATTGTAGCTTGCTACAGATCCCCCACCATGTCCCAGGATTCCCACTCCTCATTTCTTGATACACTGGAAAATATTAGGGTACAACCTAACACCCTAATAATGGGTGATTTCAACTACCCCACCATTAACTTGGAAAACTACTCATGTACTCAACATGCTCAACATTTTCTGGAATTCATAAATTCCAATGCCTTGGATCAACATATCCACACCCCCACCAAGGTCAGCAATATCCTAGATCTGGTCATTACCAACATGGGCAACCGGTGTTCCACACCAGAGGTCAATTCCTCGTTGGTCAGTTCTGACCACAAGCAACTCACCCTAGACATCCACATCCCAGCCCCACCCCCCATTAGGGAAACCACCATAAAAAATTTCTCCAAAGCCAACTTCACGCTTCTTAAGACAGAAGTGGCAAACTTCATGACACCCATGCTGATGGACAATAGAGATACGACTACTGAATCCTGTACAATTGCACTTTATAAGCATTTACATGAGTGCATGGATCGTGCAATCCCTAACAGAACCAAGATGCTATCTTCCAAAAAAAGGAAGCCAATCTGGTGGTCCCCTCCTATAAACAAACTCTACAACAGAAGAAAGAAACTGTTGCAAAAAAGAGTAAAATCCCATGATTGGAAGAACTCCGTGGTCAGCCTCAGTAAGAAGCTCAGATCCCTCATAAAATCCTCCAAAGCTAGTTATGAAAACAAAATCACCACTGATTCGAAAAACAATCACTAAGCATTCTATAGCTATGTGAAGAATCTCAATGGCAACACTCAGATCTTCTCTGAGTTACAGCACAATGGCACTAAATATACAGAACCAATTGATATTGCCAACGTCCTGGCAGATAAGTCCAGTGCTAACTTTACCCCTCTCTCATCCCCTAAAGGGCCTATCTCTATACTGGAAGAATGCAAAGTACCTGTAATCATGGCTGCACAGGTAAAACACACTCTCCAAAGCCAAGGACACAGCATCCATGGGACCTGACAACATCCCAGGCTGCATTCTACATGAACTACAGAACGAACTGGCACCCCACCAAAGTATCATGTTTAATCATAGCCTCACCTCAGGCTTTGTGCCCACTGAATGGCACACAGCAGCAGTTATCCCACTCCACAAAGGGGGAGCCACCATGGACCCCAGAAACTAATGCCCCATTAGCCTGACGAGCCTGTTCTGCAAGGCTATGGAGTATATCATCATGGAAATTATAAACAATGACATTGGTAATCTGCAAACTCTAGACCCTACCCAGTTTGGGTTTGTAAAAGGCAGATCATGTCTCCTAAACCTGATAGACTTCTTCGAAGTGATCACCAAAGCTGTAGATGAGGGTAAGGTGGTACACACAGCCTATCTAGATCTCGCCAAGGCTTTTGACATCATCCCCCACTCTGGAATTATAGACAAATTCACTAAACTAGGTATAAATTCCTATGACACAAGATGGGTTGCCAACTGGCTCACTGACAGAACACACACTGTGAAAGTAGCAGACTCTAAATCCAACTTCAGACCAGTGACAAGTAGAGTACCACAGGGTTCAGTCCTAGGTCCTCTCATGTTTGGTATCTACTTCTCTGAAGTATAGACTAACACAGGTCTTTGGCTAACAAAGTTCGCAGATGACTGCAAACTAGGAGCCATAATCAAATCTCCTAACGATGTAGACATCCTACAAAAGGGCCTCACTGAGACAGATGCCTGGTGTCAAAGCCATGGCCTCAAGCTCAATGCCAAAAAGTGCATTGTCATCCCTTTTGGTAAAACTCTGTACCCATGAACTACCACATAGGCAGTAGTCTACTTAACACCGAAAGTGTGATAAGAGACCTTGGGACACCGATGGACAGTAGTGTCTCCTTTGATAATCACATAGCCACACTAGTCAGGAAATCCTTCTATGTGGCACACCTCATCACAAAAGGTTTCTGATCCAGGAAAAAATAGGTCATTGTTCCCCTCTACACATCACTCATTAGACCCATTATAGAGTATAACGCCCCTTTTGGTATGGACCTCACAAGACATCTACAACAACTGGAAAGGCCACAGAAATACCTCACAAAGAGGATTACTGGCCTCAAACAGATGCCCTATGCTGACCATCTCAAAAAACTCCAGCTTTACTCTGTCGCATATTGCCTACTTAGAGGCGATCTCTGCCTAACATACAAAGCTATGTCAAACCCAGAGCTGTTGGGCATGTTCCACATAAAGAAATCCCAATCCCTCCGAGCTACACGCTCTAGGGACCTAAACCTTGTCACCACAATAAACAGAACATGCTGGAGGGATAGATTCCTGTCTCAGAGACTTCCCACACTCTGGAACAAACTACCTATCTATTTCAAACAAAGCTCCTCATTCGCACTCTTCAAGAAAAAT
This sequence comes from Protopterus annectens, assembly GCF_019279795.1. Lineage (NCBI taxonomy): Eukaryota > Metazoa > Chordata > Ceratodontiformes > Protopteridae > Protopterus > Protopterus annectens. The sequence continues at coordinate 396,980,434 of NC_056733.1, forward strand.
CTTGATGATTGGATGGGAGATAGGAAATTCACCCCGGGGATCACTTCAGTGGCTCTGCCTGACAGGGGCACAGGAAAATAATTTTCTTGGGTGGCAAAAGCCAGGGTACTGTTTGGCTAGGCTTATATAGGCCCTAGGGCCAGTGGCCTAGTACCTACCTATGAACCTATGAACCTATGCTTAAGATTTGTGTAGAATAATAAACATTTCTTCATTTAAAACTAAACCTAAGCTGATACTTCATCTTCAAGATTTGATATATAACAATCAGAATTGGCCTAACTTAATCTCTAACCTTTATAAAATCTTAATAAACTACAAAACTATATCCAAACAAAATTTTTGGAAATGTATTGATAAAGGAAAAATATTAATTTTGTCTTCAGAAGCCAAATCCAATCTTTTATACTATGTGAAACTAACCTCTAATCTCCAAATGTAAAAAATATTCACATGGAAATTCTTGCACAGAGCTTTCTATACTCCCAACAAAGTTGCTAAAATACAATAATCCAGTATTATTGTTTGTTGGAGATGTTCTTTGGTATTTTCAGCTGATTGGGAACATTTTATTTATGATTGTATAAAAATTAACAAGTACTGGGCAGAGGATGGTAAATTTTGTCAAGCTTTATTTTCAGATTCATTCATTTTATCTAAAACCCTAATTCTCTTAAATGTAAATGTCATGAATAACATGAAGAGAACCAATCTCTATCGCCTTTTGACAATTTTAGCAGTGGAAAGAAAATGTTTAACTAGAAAATGGAAATCAGGTCTTCCACCCACCATCGAAGACTTCCTATTATTACTGGAAGAATCAGTATCCACAGAAATAAAAGTCAAAGAATCAAGAATTTTCCCCTAGGAAATGGACTGATAATCCTTGCACCAAAGTTCTTGGTTTAATTGAAACTCTTAAATCATCGCATTCTTTATAATTCTGACTGAAAGTTTTTTAAATGTTTTGAATTATTTATTGGTAAATTGAAGTTTCATTATTTATTTCTTGATGGAAAATGTTCATATTAGGCAAAATGTAAATAATGTATATAGTTATCTAACCAGAATTTACATTAGAATGATTGTAATATTTTTATGTGTTGAAATTCAATAAAAATATTGGGAAAAAAAGATTCAGGCAGCATACTGTAACCTGAACTCCATGGCTTTCTGAAACATCTACAAACTGATAATACTGACAGCAACACTGTAGTAAGCCTTCCTGCTTGTACACTTGCAATAAAGTAATGACTGAAGATGCTGCAGTGGAAGCCAATGTTAAGTGAGTGGACTGTCACAGACAGTAGCAGTAAGCATCCAATGCTATTCTCCCTAGATCACTTCAAATGTAGTTAATGTTCTCAGGGGAAGTTGGTCACACTTTATACTGACCTACTACTCTTTTCAGCATATATTTTCACTAGATGCTTTAGTGGAACACAAAAGTTAAAATTTAGTACACAGTTTCTGGAGCATACTTTCATGATAAGACCAGATAAATTCAAACTATTTTTCAAACTTTTTTTTTTTTTCTGCATGTTGTTCTAAGACTGGTACACTTTCCCAAAAGCTGCCAAGTTGTTTCAGTATTGTTTCTATGCACCACTACTCCAGAAGAACTAAAACAATTCATGACAGTGCTCCATCTCACTTCCTGAAATTATATGTCATACTATTCCATTCATATTTTGTCCCACTATTTATTGATTTTCAGGTTTTATACATTTGATTATGAGTGAATAAGATCACAGGAAGCAGAGCAGATGTTCAGCACACAATGAGATGTTGACTTAGTTGGTTGGTGGCATTGCTATAACATTTTAATTTCTGGTGTGTGTGTGTGTGTGTGTGTGTGTGTGTGTGTGTGTGTGTGTGTGTGTGTGTGTGTGTGTGTGTGTGTGTGTATGTGTGTGTGTGCATGCATGTGTGCATGCGTGCATGTGTGTGATCATGCATGGGGGTGCTGCATTACTATAATATTTCTGATTTCTCAATGAGAAACCCAGTATACAGTCACCTTACTCTGAAAAAGACAACAGTTTTAAAGCTACAATCCATAATATCCTCATGCTGGATGTGTAGAAGTTCATTAAATCCAATACACTGAAGGAGACTTAAGACCCTAAGAGTATATATTCCTTTATTTTATTTCAGTGTCATTCTCAATCAGCAGATACTTTCTACATTTATTTACTTTTCTTTTGATAATTGATTAATCAGGATAAACCAATTTCCATTTTACTTGAGCAGCACAGAGTAAAAAGTCTGACTTGTGTCTTGATTTGTTCCCGTCCCAGAAATCCCTCTTTTTTACAGCTGTGGCAACAGCCACTTCCAACTCTTATGCCACCAACAACCAACTGACTTTATCTTGATTTCTATAAAAAATCCAGTTTCATACTATCCCATTCATCTTCTGTTCTATTAACTCATTCACTGTCTTTTGAAAGCATTCATCTTTTTAGAACAACTAACTGCCTTAACGTTTATTCATACCTGATGCAGATTGTTGCTGATGATATCATTTATATATACCATGCAAACTTAATTCCCAGTTTATCAGAGAATATATACAGGTTTAGCCCTATGCTTTAACCACTGAGACTTTGTCCTTTGCATGAGATTAAATAGATTTCATATCTACCCTCATATAATAAGCATTAAAATTTAGACTGCAGGGGATCTCCATTAATGTCCTTCTTGATTACTACAAAATGGATACCCATGCACAGTGAAAATGAGACAGAGAGTAATTAAAAATACACTGTTTAGCTGAAATTGCAGCTGTTCATTTGACACTGAACAGCATGTGCGTATGTTCTTCCATTCTTCTCTCTAGTATGAACTAGAAAGGCACCATATCTAAACCATGAATCATCAGGTCATATCAACATGTACAGCATCTCATGAGGCATATTAGATTCATGTAGATGCATGACGTGCCATGCTTGACTTCCAGTATAAGCAAATGTCATACCAGTATAAACAAACTTTTGCTACTACTCAGTTTTGTGAGTAAGGCTGCAGTTAATCTTTGCATTATTGGTATGCAGTAACCCCAACTGAATTTAGTGTCTGTAATGGATGGTTATCTGATAACAGATAAGGCTGGCACACTAGTTATTGACCTGTTCCGGTTGTCCCCATTTTGTGATGGGTGATTCAGATGACAGAAAGCAGACCAGATGTTCAGCACACAATGAGTTTCTGACTTAGCTGGTTGGTGGCATTGCTATAACATTTAAATTTTTGGTGCATGTGTGTGTGTGTGTGTGTGTGTGTGTGTGTGTGTGTGTGTGTGTGTGTGTGTGTGTGTGTGTGTGCGCGTGTGTGTGTGTATGAGACCATGCATGGGGGTTGCTGCATCAGTATAAATATCCCGATTCTGCACTATGAATTGTTTATAAATTAGTCAAATATAGGGACATTGAGCTGAAATAAGCTGGTTTGCTTATTACATGAGAAATTTGATTCATTATAGTAGGCATCTAATAGCATGTCTACTTATCATTGCCATGAATTTAAGTGCCTTTGAAATCCATGCTTGGAGATGGGGGTAGTATATCTGTATTTTATCAGAAAGGAAAAATTGTAAACAATAATCAGTTTGGTATATATTCTTAGCTAACAGACATCCTACATTTTGGTCATGCAGAAATACTCTTTCCAGCACTTCCCTGAGCATAATTTCATAACAAACTACAAAGACACAAAAATAACCTTTTCCAGTTGTTTGCAATAAATCTGTGACTGCGATTTCAACTTGATAAATTGCATAAAGGCAGCGATATCCCCAGCTTTAGCTACCCGACTACTCTGATACTCCTGACAGTTACAATATTTAATGCAAATAAGTAGAGCTAAAATTATGCATGCTGAAAACTTTCAAAAACCAATACACTCAGTTTCAACAAATGTGGCATAAAATATAACAGAAATGAACCTATTTTGCTTCATATGTGACTCTTCTGGCTTTGGGCACCTAGAATATTTTCAAGAACTGTATACTTTATATGCACTCCAATTCCTTTTATATTTATTGTAGCAGTTCCCCTTTTAGCTTTATTTGTAAGCTAATAAGATTTTTTTTTTAATCCATAGAGCTAATCCATTTTCTGTCACCTTATATTTGATATCGGAAGCAAAGATACACTAATGTTTAATTTATCACAATTCACTGGTGCATGAATTTCATTAAATCATGTTACACTAAGAAGTATGGCTTTTTTCTATCCTAACCTGTGTACTGGAAAACCCACTTAATATCACATTTGTTCACTGAGTTGAATAAAGCTAGCTACATGACTTTCTGTTGCAGCAATATGCATATAAGATAGAGAAACATTTTGTTTATATTTTAGGAATTAAAATTTTTTTCTTTATCATCTTCACCAGTCAGATTATTTTCAATTTATTTTTCTCCCTCTCTATACACAGTATACATTAAGGTCATTTTCACCTGCATCCATCTTCAGTATGAAAATTCTGAATACACATTTTCCACTGCTGCTTTGGGTCCTTTCAAACTCTTGCTTCTGTCTGACACTACTAAAATAAATGATATTTTAAAGGATTTCTGAAAATATGGAGAACAGTATCATTGAATAAGCATAACTTGAGAGATGGAGGGTTCAGTGATAGGGACAGGAGCAAGCACTTACATTTTAAATGAAGAGATAAAGGATTGTTTTCATGCCTGTTCATAAGGCTAGCAGGCAGTTATTTTATAGACTAACTTACAAACGTAGATCATTGCATGACTAAACGGATTTTATCTGAAACTTGGCCACAAATGTTTTTTGGCTGGATATGCATCTAGTAATAGACAAAAGTTTTTAAAATGAAACAGTATGTGTCATTAAATGCAATATATTCACTGGAGAAGAAATGGAATTGATAATGCAATAGTTTAACAAGGATCAGGCCTTGCCATTTTAGGTAAGGGGAGTTATACCATCCTATCTTTCAAAATATAAGAAGAATACACACAAAGATCCATACTTCAACTGTTATAAGATTTTTACTTTTACACTGCACAGCAACATATAAGAAATTAGACTGCATGATTTACATGCAGGACTTGGAAAAGGATAAATGTTCCATTTTCTCAAATATATAACTTACATGTCTGACTTCTTATTCTCAATCTTTCTAGGATATAATTTAGCATATTGTCTGCCTTTCTCATATAGATAGATATACATGTACCCAATTGTGACATTTTTTAACATTTTTAAAAGCTATTCACACACACACACACACACACACACACACACACACACATATATCTGTTTTATCTATTTATCTATCTAGGTATGTATCTCTTTATATTTTTTATTTATTTTTTACAAAGACTGGAATTCCATGATTGTCATTTCTGATAGTGATAAACCAGGAATATATTCTGATAGCAAATGGATAATGTTCCATCTGTTGTCAGGACAAAGGGATACTGTACTCTGAGAGATATGATCTTCATGTTATGAAACCACAGTGATATAAGCCATAAACTGAAAATCTCCAGCTTTTTTATGTAAAATGAGGCACTTATGTTCAATAGTGGAAGTTCGACTGTATTTCATATCTGTATGAGTAAAGATTTGTGTACAATAGCTCTGTATCTGCATATTTATTTATCTGAAATGTGTTGCACATATAAAAAATAACCTGGTGATGAGGCATGTCATGTGTTGAGCATCATCTTCAACTTCACAATACAAGAGAATCTAACCAGAGATAAACACATATTGAGAAGTAGACAAAAAAAGGAATGCTTGTGCAAACCAGAATGACATATTAATTACTTGCTTGAAAAAAAAATAACAAAGTGGTGTGAATTACTTAAAGATGAAATGCCATACTGTCAGCATGTACTTGCCCAGTGATGATCTCAAAAGCTCAACTCAGTACATAATTGGCATTGATAATCAAGTTTTAGCGTGTTAGCCTCTAATTAACATTTTGATTATTCATAAAATGAGATTGTGGTCAATACATTGGTCAGAGGATCAGGGTTACTCAAAGAGATGGAGTAGCAACAATCGTACATTTGATTACAATAATCACTTGGGAAAAAGGAGCACAGTACCCTCCTCAGTATGCAGTGGAAATGACTTCTGCACATGCAGTCACCTGTTTAAACCTTCTCAGGTGAACATTTGGTAGAATCTCTAGGTTATTTTTCTTATTTAGGTAATTTCTGTTTAACCAGGTATATCTGTAGCCAAAAAATATTAGTATGATTTTCTAATGAATTTCTGTATGGTATTAATGTAGTGTTACAGCAGGTACCATAATGAAGTAGATACTAGAAACACAGGTTTAAGAGCATAGAAAAAAACATTACAATGGATGAAGTAATGACCACATTTGATCCATCCTTTTATATGGGGCTGGCACTTGGTGGTTCATCTTATACAAGTGACCCTTTGTACTGCATCATATCAAGGACAGTGCATGGGCCCTCTGCAATAAAATGGGGGTAATGGAATTAATTTGTACAAGCATGCTATCTGTAGCATGATCTGGAGAGTTAGGAAATACAAACAATGCAGGAGATGAATGCAGGTTTGACTAAATCTCCAGCAAGATATCTCTAATTTTGAGTCCCTTGTTGTGAATATGGTCAGGGAAGGTTTCGAAGGGAGAATGAATGACACTGTGAATTTTGGAAATTTAACAAAGGAAGAAATTAATATCTTGGGGATGCTACAAAAGAATGATAAAATTAGAATTATGAAACCTGACATAATGGACCATTGGGACTACACACAGAAAATGTTGGGAATTTTGAATAATCACAAAAGATACCAAATTGCATCAAGGAATGAGATGAATATTTATTATAGGAGAATTGATCTCTGGCTGGAAGATAATTTGTTACAGGGACTTCTTGATGTGGAACTCTTTAATTTCCTCAGGGTACAAAAACCTGTTATTCCTGAGATATTTGGCATTCCTAAGATACATAAACAAGTGAATAACCCCCCTCTAAGACCAATAGTAACATCACAGTGTTCTAAGACACAAACCTTGGCTATATATGTAGATACAAAATTGAAACAATTCTATAGAAGTTATGAACACAGGGTTGGCATGGTTTGAACAAATGTTGATTAGTTTCAAATTCCTGAATAATACAGAATTTAGACTAGTACTGGAAAATATGGAACTTGTAGAACAGATAGATGAATTCATTAAGTACCTACATACTACTACCCAATTCCTTGAATTTACGTATCAATATAATGCTGACTACATAAATTACCTTGATGTAAACATTTTCATAGGAAGGAATGTTTCTCCAACTCATATATACAACACTTGAAAAAATACTATGAGAAATGATCAAATGGAAAGGGAGACAACATATTTTAAAGGGATTAGTTGGATTAGGGACGGGCTACATGAGGTCTGGAAAATCTTTTCCAGAATGAATGATAAATCATATATATTCAATCAACCCTTAAAATTTTGTTATAGGAAGAACACAAATCTCAAACAGTTGTTTGAAAGGAAAAGGAAAATTCATGGAAGGGGTGGAACACAGGCAAAACTTGGAACACATAAATGTGGTAGATGTGGCCAGTATTCTTTTATTACAGGATGTGGAAAATACTATGTGGGTAAAACAGAAAGACACCTTAAGAGATATAAATAAAAAGAACAAAAATAATGCTTTATTCAGACACACCCAGGCATGTGAAAGAGCAAACATAAAGTTTTGGATATTAGAACATGTGAAGGGATTAAATGACCATTTCTCCATCAAACCTGCACTAAAACTTTTAGCAAACAACCCTAAATCTCAAATTAAACAATAATTGTATGGGAGGACGATACATTTTTAATGTATAGACTATCATTTACCTTTATGTTTTAGAATTATAGGTATATTTATATATGTTATATATTTATATATATATTTATATATTTATATATTTATACATTTATTTATTTAAATATTCATTTATATTAAATATTTATACATTGGTTAACTAATTGTTTAAATTTTGTATATATATATATTCTTATGAATTATATGTTTACGATTGGTATATTGGTATATACAAATTGTACACAAACATATACATTTACATGTTTAGATTCTTAACAAAAGGAGTTCCTTTTTAGGTATAGTATATAATACATTTTGAAAGTTTTTATGTTTTAAAATATGAATAATTTTGCACAATGTATTTAAATAGATATAGCCATGGTGTGGTCAATTAAGCATTGTGTCAAATATCAATTAACTGTGATGTGATACTATATAATAGTAAGGTATCCTGGCAATCATGTGATTCTGAGGAAGTCTAACAAAGCTACTAATCTTGTTTTTGTTGTTTTATGTTATATAAAACTTTTTTTTTTTCTTGCTGCATGTCTGGGGTTTTAAGATATCCTAAGATATTTTTTTGAGAGGTGGGGTGTGGAGTTTTTGGAGAGACTTAGGGGAGGATACCTTTTTATTGTTTGCAGCTAGCGGGCTTGGTACATTTATTTTTTGAGCAGTTTTGTGGTGGAGAGGTGACTTTGAAATACAAACAATGCTTGCACAGAAAAAGGTGCAAAATAGCCACTATCAGTCATACTTAATCCATGAAAGAGGGCATTCCTTAATGACTAAAAATGGGATTCAATGTGCATCATTACTCCATAGACAACTTCTACATGATATAAAATAGAATGAAACTAAAATAAACAGAAACAGAGCAATATGGTAGCATTGTTTATTTGTCATAAGAGCCCTTCAAATGCACAAGGAAAAAGCAATCCTAAACTCATGCTCCCTATGCTATGGGAACATATTCATATGGACAGTGGGAACTTATCAGGGGTTGTGTTTTCCTAACTTTATTGGGTGGAAATTTAAACTATCTCTGTACAGAGACATTAATGTCTAAGAAACAGCATTAGTAGTATTGGCACATGGTAGCTTGCCTGGGCAAATTGTTGGCAGCAACACCCCATACTTCAGATGTAGTCAAAACATTTATACGGAATTAAGCACCATATCTCTATGCATGGTGCAGGGATGCAGTGTTTGTCAACACTGCCTCATAGTAATTTGTTTTGTGCTTAAGTTTCCAGCTGGGGTTTCTTTTCTTTAAATTTTTCTTGCCTTCCGTGTGGGTTTTCCTCAGATAGTCTGATCTCTTTTATTCAAAGGACATGCTTTTAGATGATTTGGCAATCATGGAAATGCCACAAGCATGTGACCAGTGTGCGTGTGTGTGTGTGTCTGTGTGTGTGTGTGTGTGTGTGTGTGTGTGTGTGTGTGTGTGTGTGTGTGTGTGTGTGTGTGTGTGCACATATGTGCATGCGTGTGCATGCCCATGTGCATGTCTGTGCAGTGTGTGTATGTCTATTTGTTCACATATACAAATTGTAGTAGGCTGACATCCTTGTCGGAACTGGTTATTTATGCCTCTTGTTTGATTAAATTATCTCTGACACCACGGTGACATGGAATAAGATAAATTTAATATCAGAAATCTGCACTCCAAGACTGGTTGGCAAGAAAATATGTGCAAACAATCAAAGAAAATGAGAAAGCCTTGAACCTCAGTAGTAAGCCATAAACCATAAGCAAACCATTTTCTTGCAACTTAAAATTTCAAGCATGAAATGATGAATAAAAGACCAGCAAAGTTATTCCTGAACAGAAATGTGCATTCTTTATTGTATTTACTGAAATAACTTGAGGGAAAGCAATAACAAAAAGCAAGATCTCATCGTATGTAAAGCAAACCACTGGAACATTTTAGTACAAATGCGCAGACACTGAGCAGACATTATATAATAAGCATATGACAATCCAGCAAAATAGTTTAAAAGTCTAGATCTCAAAATTACTGTTGATGTGGGCTATGACAACAAGCAAAAATATCCAAAGAACACAAGGTGTGTCCAACAATAAGACAGGATGCCACAAGACATGGGGTACATAACTGTGTTACAAGTAAGTAAAAGATCATTTCTGGAAAAAAAGGCTAGGATTAAATAGATGGCTTCTGTAGAGTAAAGGAAGTAGCAAGTTCTCCACACCCCCATGCTGAACAATATCTCTCTGCACCCATTTACGTAACATTGCCACAGGGTGGGTTACTACCTTTCAGTGAAGCCATATGTCACTTATGTACAGTTTTCATGAGTGTACAGATACCTGCTAGAAAATGTAGCAAAGAAAAAGCAACTGATGATTGAGGCTGTAATACACAAAGGAACACTGCACTTGCCCAATCTTTAGATACAAATGCAGGCTGGTGAAGCCATTCTCTCCAGTAAATAGCTGACTAGATTCATTTCTGAAGAATGAAGGATGAACACAACCATTCCCAGAAGAGGATTACTGACCTGTGGTCCACCTACAAGGGATTCCACACTGTACTTTAATGAGAGATGAATGGAGGAATGAAGGTAGCTCATGTTCATAGGTTCATAGGTTGGTACTAGCCTAGCGGCCCTAGGGCCTATACAAGCCTAGCCATAACAATTCCCTGGCTATTTCTTCCCATAGTATTTACTTTCCTGGACCCCTGTCTAGCAGGGCAACTGACGTGATCCCTGGGATGAATTTCCTATCTCCCATCCAATTATCAAGGTTCCTTTTGAAGAGTGCCAAAGAGAATCTCTGCTTGACATGTATGGGCAGTCCATTCTAGAGTCTGGGGAGTACCTGGGTCAGGAACCTATCCCTCCAGCATGTTTTGTTCATTGTGATGACAAGATTTAGATCCCTGGAGCATGTAGGTAAGATGGTGATGGCACACTGCCCTGGCACATGATAACCATAGAGAGCCTTGATATATCCCATTTTCTGTTCACTGGAGGCACATAGATGCTATTCGAAACACCTAAAAAAGGCACCAATGTTATGCTAATTGTTTTTCTAATATTCATGGGGCAATTATATACCTCAAAAAGTTGTATTAGAGCTTATTGCCATTTTCTATTTGAATTTATCAGTATATACAAATTTATACACACACACACACACACACACACACACACACACTCGCACACATTTACAAATGTTCGTATACATATATATCTATTTCTATGTATATATATATATATATATATATATATATTATATATATATATACACACACACACACACACACACACACACACACACACACACACACACACACACACACACACACATACACACACAACTATACGGAAACATAACTTTTCATTGAAATTGTAGATCATTGATTCAGAAATGCTTGAACACTACTCATCATAACAGAAAAACAACATATGCTCAAAAAGCATGTAAAAATGACTGTTTGTACTGGGGTCCCATGCATCTCTCACATCCTCTACTAATTATACATACCAACTCTAAGATTGCATTACAGTGGGGAATGGGCATATTCCCCTATCTCCATTGCACCACAATCTCTTTCTAAAAAGCCAGCACTATTCGAACACCTGATTTTTGATGAGCTGTATCAGCTTTACCACCATCAATGTCAGCACACATTGACAAAAAAGTTATGATTCCATACACACACACACACACACACACACACACACACACACACACACACACACAGACACACACATATCCATATATATACACATATGTGTATGTGTGTGTGTGTGTGTGTGTGTGTGTGTGTATATATATATATATATATATATATATATATATATTTTATATATATATATTTTTATAAATATATATATATATATATATATATATATATACGCGCGCGTATGTGTGGTTGTGTGTGTGTGTGTGTGTGTGTGTGTGTGTGTGTGTGTGTGCATGAGTCTGTGTGCATGCAACATATGATGCCAAATTATCATTTTGTCATCTGGGAAATACAGTATCTCTTTTTCTGACCACTAATTTGATCAATTAAGTCTACTTTCATGTTGTGAAAAATTAATGGAGAATGTAATATCGGATAAGTTATTGTCAGAACTGGATAGGTTGGGACTAGAAACCATATATCAGCATGCATATGTTAAAAATAGATATATTACCACCTGTAACATGATGTTCTATAACGATATAATAACAGCTATGAATGAACAATTATGCTGTGATGTAATTTATATTGACTTAACTTCAGCATTTGACAGGGTCATACACAAAACACTGGTCAATAAATTAGTACAACTAGGTAATGATGTACTCTTGATAAGATGGCTAGCTGCATGTCTTACAAATAGAACATGGCAAGTATCATACAGCATCTGGACAGGTGAAATCCTTGGTTACAGTCAGGGTGTCCCACAGGGCTCAGTCCTAGGCCCTTACTTGTTTAAATGGTATCTTTCAGATCTAAACTTTTTATCTGGGGTGTTCTACAGTCTATACACAGATGACCTGAAACTGGGTAAACTGATTACAAGTCTTACAGATAAGGCATGTCTGCAAAATAACTTGACCAAACTGACCATTTGGGCACAGCAGAATAATACACTGATAAATACATCAAAAACTAAGCATATGAGATTTGGGAGACATAAACTGAAAGGTGAATATTTAATACAGCACACAGTGATTGAAACTGTAGACTCATTTAAGGACCTGGGTATATGGGTAGATTCAGCTATGAGTATTTCTAATCATATCAACCAATCGGTTAATGATAGTTATAGAACTATAAGTTGTATAAAAAGATTTATGAAGTCTAGGAAATTAAAAATAATGAAGTCATTGTTTGTTAGTTACATTAGACCCAAACATGAGTATGGAATAACAATATGGAAACCCTATAAGAAGACAAGAATGAGTAAACTGGAAAGAGTACAGTGGAAATATACCAAGGGCATTCATGGATGTGAAAATCTAAGTTATTATGAAAGACTAAGATATCTGAAATTGTACAGTGTCTCTTATAGATGTCTAAGAGGAGATCTTATTCAGGTATATAGGGCATTTAGGGACAACTATCTCTGGGAATATTTGAGGTTTCAAAAAGTATTAGAGAATCATCAGATAACTTATGTAGAAGATTCTGTAGGAATGAGAAGTGTGCAAATTGGTTCTCTGACAGAGTAGCTGATGCATGGAACAGACTACCAAATTACATTAAAGTAAGCACTAGTTTAGATATTTTTAAGAACAGCCTGGACACTTATTATGGGAACAAGTGTTTTGGTATATTGGCAAGCTAGAAGGGAATTTATGCATGTGCTTGAAATATTTGTATATATGTATATATGTATGTAATTACTTTGACCCTTACCACAGGTGATATTGTGGAGTTAGTGTATATTAATAAGATAGTACATGGGGAAATGTTAGTATTCAGCTTTTTAATGCTAATATGATGTTTCTTCCAAAATCTGGGAAACATTGCAAGAGATATGTCAGAGTCCAATGAGTTTACTCAGTTAACATTAAAAAATATATGTGCGTATGTATGTATATATATATATATATATATATATATATATTTGGACGATACTAGGGGTTGAATATTTATTTAATATTTGTTGACCCGGAAGGTCTAACTAGGACAGAGCTTATTTTCAGCAGAGGCCCAGGAAAAAATGCATGAGACTCCTGTCTTTGGAATGTAGGAGGAAACCAGAGTACCCAGAGGAAATTCACACAAACATAGGAAGGCATGCGACTTCACACAGAAGGCACCCCAGTCAAGAATCAAACAGGAAATCCTCTTGCTGTGAGACAGCATTAACTGCTGCACCATTGCGCTCCCCTGAGTAACAGTTTATTAGTCAACTCTGACTACATTTTCACCAGTGGAGTTTATTATTTATGTTCATTCAGTCCACTGTCTGCCAGAGCATCCTTAGTGGTTGTCCATCTAATTTGTGGTGATTTATTTCTAAACTCTGATGAGCTAGCATTTCCTAATGTTCAAAGATAAGTTTCAGGTGTAACACCATGTATCTTAACTTTTTAGGCAGTCTCACATTTATAGTGATGAGACTATATCACCAATTCTGTAAACATTTGCATATTCAGTGATACCACTTGCTTTTTCTACTCAGAGGTCAGAAAAAAAGATATCCCATATAGTAAAAGACCCAGTACAGAGCCTTGAGATACACCCTTTTAATTTCATAGGTCCCCAAAGCAGGCAGCCCATATTGATGTGTTGCAGAAATTATTAACAGTACCTTTATTTGGGACTGTATCAAAGGTCAAAGCCAAATATGTATAGGCTGTGTGTAGAATAAGGCCATCATCCATTGTTATTTCAACATTCAATAAAATACTCCAAGGTTTAAGAAACCCATTTTGCTATTAAGCACATTGTTGCTGAAGATCAAGGAGCAATTGGCCTCCCATATGATTATACACAAGCTACTTTACATTTCTATACATTAATCTGCATAGTATATACATCAAGCTTCTCACTCCATGAGTACTGGGTCTGAAGAACAGCATCATCTGAGTATTGACCCCATTGTGGCTTATTACGAAAGACCAGAAATTTATCTTGCTGCGTGATACTAGTTAAAAATGGTCTATAAAGGCTGAACAATGCTGTCCATAGTAAACTATTAGGGATGCTGTTAGGACTTTTAGCAACAGTGCTTTCATTTAATTTAGGAATGCTATAAAATAGCTTCTAAGGATTCTCTGAGTATTCTTCACATTGACCTTATGCAAAATATAGCTTGGCAATACCTATCAGTCACATTACAAAATGTCAATTCATTAGAAAGGGCGCTATCATGGGTCCTGCAGTGAGGGGGGGTGGGGGTTATATGGCTTCATTTTACTTCCCCTACAGGTGATGGATTGAGACTCAATGGACTATAATAGACTAAAGGTTTCTTGACTAAATCCCACTTTGCCCTTTTGGCCATAAACCGTGTGAGATGTAGGTTATCACAGAGTAAACTTTTGGGGCTGCCAAAACTGTTATAAAATTTGTATGTATTTTAGACATTGTTTTAGAATCTGTGAATGACTTGTCTGCTATTACTATGTTGCATTCTTGGCTACTTTCTTTGAATTTCTAAGATAATTGTTGAATATGTTCTTATTTCCCCTGCAGTTTAACCAGATACATTTCATTGTTAGCCCTTAATTCCTTAGTGAATTTAGTCATTTTCTTTTGAGTTTTGTTTAGATGGCTGGAGTTTTTAGATTCTGAATTATTTCTTAAGAACTTATGGTACTCTTTTTGATTATAGATTTTACTGATTATATAGCATATTAAGTAAGCTTCACTTTAAATCTGTTATTCAAAAAAAAAAAAACCAGAAACAAAGAAACAGTAAAACGACGAAGCTGTAAACTGGACCCCAAACACAATCCAGTAGTGTACTATAAAATGAACTCCCAAATGAGGATGTCGTTTCACTGTTTTAAATCTGCTATGTTATTTAATCTGAGATTCTAATCTGCTGCTTGATTTGATCTGAATGGGGAAATGATTTTTCATATAAGATTGCGGGTATTGGTACAAGTAAGGGATGTTTAAATTTTCCTAGGATTTGGCTACATTACAATTCTTGTTTGAGACCCCCCCCCCTCCAAAAAAATGGATGTAGATTTTTTTCCATTATTAATTTATGGTATGAAAGAATCTACTAAATTATGCACTAAAGTATTCCCAACTACAGAAAAAGTACAGAAGAAACCAATGTTTATTAATACATTATTTTATTGGATCTTAGGAGAGACATGTCACTTTGTGTAAATTCATATTTAGAATTCCAAATAGTAATTCTGCATATTTTTTTAATCTGACCAAGAATCTGTCCAAACTATAGCGGAAGCATAGCACTATTATATTTAACTTTTACTTTCTGAAGTATAAATAAAAGTCCTTCCTGTACCATTAATGACATTGAAAGGGTAACAGCAATTAAAACCAATACCATATTATGCTGTAAAGCTGTCCAGTACGTTTACATTAACTCTACCCTCTTGTTTTCTAGTCTGTCAGTAAAGTTTCATGAATACTGGGACACAACCATCAAATCTATTTGTATTGTATGTAATTAAGATGGGGGAATATCCAATAGGCATAGAAAATCTTTCACATTATCACACCAATGAAGAGAGCAGCAAATGAGGGAAGCATTTCTTTATTTTAATGGAATATAGATGGCTACTAGTTGTAATTTAAAAAAATGTCTGCTACACTACTACACTACAAACAGATTTATCACCATGGTCCTTGTTATTACATTGGTCAGGCTTGCAAAATCCATTGGTTGCGCATCAAGGAGCACATTTGCATATCGTCTTTGCCTTTAATGTAAATTGTGAAAACTAACCTTCGTTTATCACCTTGCATCCTGCTAACAGATGTTCCCTCTTTTTAAAACCCTGTAAAATGTTGGAGTCAAGCACTAATGATGTTTTACGTACTCTACAAAGAAGGGCCACCACAGCAGTTATATCCCATTAATATGAAGCCCAAACACTTAGAATACAAATATTCCTAGTCACAGAATCTCAAAGAATATAAATAATTCAAAACTCAACTGTGCAAATGCCTTAAATAAAAGACTGCATCTGCTTTACAACCCAAGACATAACTTAACCCTTTCCCAAGTCTTTATTTTTTCACAGTTTACTTGGCCATCTCCACTCCTTTTAAATTCATGACCGCTGATGAAATATAATTTTATAATTTCTCCACTCTTGGAAACAAATTATATCCTTTTAGATCATTCTCTAGGCAATACTACCCATACAGCTTTTGTTTAGTTAAGTAGAACATCTTAATGTCATCAGTGTTAAATCAATGCATGTCAGCTTCATACTGAGTTTTTGCAATTCACATATACTCTTTGGAAATGTGCGTATTTGTTCCGTTTGGATATTGGACTATACCTAAAATATTTTTTTCTTGGAGCATCACACAGAGGCAAGACGTATTACATTTGTGGTATGCAGTTAGAATCCTTGAACAAAGTTTCATTAACAGCAGCTTTATTTGTCCAAAATGGGGGAAAGAAAGATTGCTTACTTTTTACTTAAGCTCTGACAATAATTAATGACTTAATTAATTTAATTATGAGTATTCTATTATAATCAACTATTAAGCAATGCATAGTAGTCTTGAACATACAGTCGGCAGGATTCACGATGGCTTGCATGGAGTCTAAGAGTAGTGTAAGACTCCATGCAGCCATCGCGATCCAGGAACAGCCTGTATGTGCGTGGAAGAGAGCACCTAAAACGGCTCTTACACGGACAGGGCGTGGATATGCTAATTACCTCACTTGCAGCCGAAAGGCATGCAAATGAGGTAATTTCGCGATCCAGGAAGCAGAAACCTGCCCATGTAAGAGCCGTGTTATCTGCAGAAATGTACTCAGTTGATAACTGAGTACCGTTCTGCAAATAACACAATGGAGCCTTGTCAGCTCCAAATAAAGGTTGCAAATGTCCCAGGCAGCATGCCAATGGCCAAATATGTGGCCACTGGCAATGTACCCTGATGCAAAAATAAAATAAAAATGTTTTTTTTTTTCCTCCGGCAATCGCCCATGTTTAAACATAATGCAGCGCCGCGCAAATGGGCTGCGCTATACAAAAACAGAAAAATAAAAGCATGAATTTACAATGTAAGGGAATAGCAGGCTGAAAACAACATGGCCACTGAGTAGGGGTTGCTAAGGGGGGAAGCTGAGTGTAAGACATGTAACTAAGCATTAGTAGGCAATCCCATGTAAATGAGTGGTAGGATAGTGAATCGTACTGTCACATAGGAAATGAGCACATTCCGTGCAGTGTAGGAGTAGGATAAGGGGGAGTAACAGAGTAGAAGATAGGTGACATCACAGGGGGGAATGTATGAAAGAAATGCAGCTCATTGGAGCACAGTGGCATGTGAAAGATGTCAGTCACACATCATGGAAAGAGGAGTGTCAACAAGTAGGCATGGGAAAGCCAAGAAATGGAAGGTGTACACTATGGATAATACCAAAGTTTCTTGCAGGGTGTGCATGCACACGTGTGCACGCTGGTAGGCACAAGTAAGATAGAGTGCGCGCGTGTAAGCGTGAGTGCGTTCGTTTAAGGCCGAATATGCATGTAGGAGCCTGTTTAAACAACTGTAAGCTTGTTTGTGTTGGTGTGCGCGTGTTTTAACCCGAATAAGCAGATTCTACTCCGTCTAAGCATGTGTGTGTGTGTGTTGGCCGCTGTGAGCATGTTTTCGCTGGTATGCACAATGCTCCCCCCTGAGGAAACAGAAGGGAAAAAGGAAGCATGAGAAATAGTAGGAAGCTAGCAGGGATTACTGGCAGAGCTAGCAGGTGAAAACAATCAGAAGCAGGCAATTACACAGGCAGAACAGTAGCCCAGCCCAGCACTTAAAACTCTGCAAACAACAGTGCAGAGTGTTTCTCTCAAGAGACACTGCAACAGAGGAGTAAGCTATTAGAAGTGAAAACTGAAATAGCTTCACTCAGACCAATAATGCTAGGGGCTGCCATAGCTGTTATAAGGAGACATATGCAACTTGCTGAGGGTGGTGACTATGCAAATGCTGCCGGACAACCCACAGTGAGGAGATGGAGAAGAGTGTACAGGCCCAGGGTCACCTACCAGGGGTTACATGAGCTGGAGATAGTGGAGCGCTATAGAGTGGACAGAGACCTCCTACAGCAAATTGTTGAGCTGTGCAGGCCATGCCTCACACACAAAACCAACAGAGGGTATCCCATCCCAGTGGAAACCAAGGTATGTGTTGGCCTAAGAATACTAGCAACAGGTACCTTCCAGAGACCAACTGGTGATATGATGGGGATATCACAGGCATCAGCATCCAGGGTACTGCACCAGTTCCTGGATGCCATGTCAGCACATGTCGGTGATCATGTATATTTCCCCGATTCCCATGAGGTTTTGGCCAGCAATATGCGTCTCTTCCAGCAAATAGCAGAATACCCTGAGGTAGTGGGTGCAATAGACTGCACGCATATATGCATCAGAGCACCAGCTGGTGAGCGGGCTAGGGCCTACATTAACCGCAAGGGCTTCCCCTCCATCAACTGCCAGGTTGTGTGTGATGCCCAGGGCATAATAATGAATGTGTGTGCTGGCTGCCCTGGAAGCTACCATGATTCCCATATCTGGCATTTGACGCAGCTGTACCAGACATTTGCCAATGGGGACATCCCACATGGTCACTTATTGGGGGATGCTGGCTACACACTGGAGCTGTGGCTGATGACACCCATCAGAAATGCACACACACCTGAACAAGAACGCCATAATGAGGCACACGCACAAACACGAAATGTAATCGAGCGTGTGTTTGGGCTGCTCAAGTCATGGTTCCAGTGCCTGGACACATCTGGTGGAGCCTTGCAGTACTCACCAACTACATGTACCCAAATTGTCATGGTATGTGCTATGCTACATAATATGATTCTGTGAAAACAGCTGCAGCAGGACCATCATAGGGCTGGGCTAAACAGCCCCCCACCATTGCCAAGCCAAACACAGGCAGAGCGTGACTCGGAGGAGGAACAACCTGAGCCTGCCCCAGTAGGCAGAAGGAGGCATGCCCAGTATGCCTTGGCCTTGGCAAAACGGCAATGCATAGCACATACACTGGCTCAGTAGGAACCCTGGAAATGATACCTCTCTCTGACTCACACATATAGTAAAAGGGATGCCTAAGTTTACACAACCTGCTGTCAAACATGTACAGGGAGTGTAGTATGTGCATCCAACATAGACAGCCCTGCAGCACCACCTGAGGCATGATTGCCATGAGTTAAGCAATGTAACACCATATAGTATATGCAAACTTGGTGACCCTGACTAACATCCTACCCCCACCAAGCATGATGCCACAATATGAAGACGAGATGATCAATTACAATAATTGTCTTAAGTATTGCTGTTAGTCAAAGGGGATCCAATGCGTGCCAGCCTGGGATGACATGCTGAGCAAGACACGATGCTCCACCTGCTAGGGATGGCGTGCACCTATCACTCCTGGCCTTTTGGATACTGGCAAAGGCTGTTGTCACCCCCATCGTGCCTTGAATAGGTAAGGCTCAAAACACAAACCCACCTCCATAGGTATCACACGGGATAAGAACCTAGACGTAATGCTACCCAATGCCAGAAGTCTAAACTGCAAGATGCATGCAGTCTAAACACTCCTCAGCATGGAGAATGTTGATATCTGTTCTGTAACAGAAACCTGGGTCAAGGCTCACAAGAGCACCCTAACACTACCAGGTTACACCTCATACCGTGCTTTACAGCCCCAAAACATGGAACAAACTACAAAAGGAGGGTGACTAGCAATAATTGTCAAGGATAACCACACCCCCATGTTGGTACCACAACAAGAAGCAGCATGGACTATCCACAGGCAAGTAACAGTGGCTAAAGCTGCCTCCCAGTTTGTAGCCTGCTACAGACTACCCTCCTAACGCCAGGAACTGCACTTGGCCTATGTCGGAACACATGAAAATATCAAGCTCTCCAAACAACATTATATTGGGTGACTGAAAATACTCAAACATAGACTGGGAGCATTATTCTAGCTCCAGCACCCTAGACCAAAGGTTCCTAGAATTCATAAACCAAAATGCTCAGGAACAACTTACCACTCCCACATGAGGGGTAAGCATACTGGATGTGATAATCAGCAACATGGGTACTCTATGGCCAGATGAGAAGTGTATCCCTCACTGGTAAGATCAGACCATAGAGTAATCACACTGGATATCCACATCCTGACCCCAGTCCCTGGGCAGAAAACCACAGTGAAAAACATGTGTAAAGCAAATGTTGCACTCCTCCAAACTGATGTGGAATCCATTAAAGGCCCTGTGCCTGTGGAACATATGGCCCACACCTCAGAACCCTTTATAAATGCATTCTATGAACACTGTCAGGAATGCATGGATTATGCAATCCCAAATAAAACCAAGACCCAATTCCATACATGCAGACATCTGGCCTGGTGGACCCCAGCCATTACCAAACCATGCAAGAGAAGGAGGAAGCTACTACATGATAGAGCAAATCCCAAAAAGGGAAGTAATCCCTGATCAGTATTATGGCAAAAAAATATGGCCACACATAAAATCCACTAAGGCCAGCTACAACATGTTGAATCTGTGAAACTTGAGGTAATGTTACACCTGCCCCATGTACACAGACAACCCCCTCCTCCACCCAAGAAATACAAATATATGTGAGAGATGCAACCATTTATCCAAACTGGAGGCCAAGCTCTCTCAACTCAGTACTGGCAAAACTAGTCAGGAGGAGAAGGTAACCACACACACCACAAACCCAGTCTCACATAGACCTATCACAACTGCAAACCAAAGACATAAACACACAAAAACATTCCCGGAGGCTCTAATTAAAAATCCAGCAAATCAACAGAGGCCTCCAAAGTAGACACCCAAGCAACCACTACCTCAAAACATAGCACATGCAACACATAGTTCACAAAGTCAGTGTGCCAAACAGTCACAGCCCTTAAGGACAAACAACATGCCTGATACACTTGTAATAGGTGACTCCATAGTCAGACACACTGATGTCCTGCTCACCAGACTGAACAAGGAAAAGGTTACGGTAAGCCGGCTGTAGGCCGCTACAATCCGCCACACAACACAAGCACATAGGTCACTCCAAAGCAAGTACAAATATGACTCAGTCATTGTCCATGCTGGTGTGAATTACCTGAGACGTACCTCCCTGGACTACATGACAAGAGACATAGAGGAGCTCTCCGATTATGTAGCCCAGGCCGGTATGACCCTGACCCTGAACAGCATCCTACCCTCACCAAGAATGATGCCACAGTACAAACACAGAATGATCAGCTTTAACAATTGGCTCAATTACTGGTGTCATTCCAAGGGGATCCAATGTCTGTCTGCTTGGGATGACATGCATGACAAGCCATGCTGCTTTGCCAGGGATGGCTTGCACCTGTCACCCCTGGGCTTCTGGATATTGGCTAAGGCTCTTGCCACCTCCATAGTGCCTTTTGTAGGCAAGGCTGAAAAGACAAATCCACCTCCCTAGAAAACATAAGTGGAAAAAACATAAGGGTAATGCTGCTCAATGCCAGAAGTCTAAACCTCAAGATGCATGCTCACGAGGCCCTCTCCAGTATGGAGAACATTGATGTCTGTGCAGTGACGGAAACCTGCATCAAGGCTCCTGAGAGCACCCCAGCACTACCACTACCAGGCCCCAAAACCTGGACCAAACCACATAAGGAGGGGGAGTATCCATATTCATCAAAGATACCCACACCTCCAGGTTACTGACAATGCACGAAGCATCGGAGACCATCCATGTACAACTAACCGGGCAAAACTGCTGTACAGTTTGTAGCATGCTACAGGCCACTCTCTCAAACCCAGGAACCCCACTCAGCCTTCCTAAAGACACTGGAGAGTATGAATGTCTCTCCAAATACCAAACAAGGTACTCACAAATTACCACATAGGTGGTAATCCATTATGTATGGAAGAAGTAATCAGGGGCCTAGGGACACAAGTGGACAGTAACCTCTCATGTGACACATTGCCAAGGTGGCTAGGAAGACCTTCTATATTGGCCACCTTATCATGAAAGGATTCACATCTACGTCAAGAGAGGTCATTGTGCCCCTATACTCTTCTCTCATCAGGCCCATAATTGAGGACAATGCCCCATTTGGGATGTACCTTACGCGACACCTGCAGCAGTTAGAAAGACCTCAAAAGTACCTCACCAAGAGGATAAAGGGTCTCAAACATTTGTCATATGCTGCCCAGCTGAAGAAACCCCAGCTGTATGCAGTCACATACTGCCTAATCAGAGGCGATGTATGCCCGATGTACAAGGCCATGTCCAATCCAGAATTAATGGGCATGCTCCGCCTCAGAAAATCCAAATACATCAGAGCCGCGAGAGTGAGAGATTTCAACCTCAATACATAAATAAATAGGATGTGCTTGAGGGACAGATTCATAACCCAGAGGCTCACTACACTCAACAGAATCCCAGTCCATGTTAGGCAGAGCCCCTCACTGACTCTCTTCAAGAGGAATCTTGACGAGTGGATGGGAGATCGTAGATTTACACTGGGGGTCATCACTGTGTCATGTCTAGACAGAGGCACAGTAAAGTAAACCCTAAATGGGCATAATATTCACATAGCAAGGGGTGGCGAAAGCCACACACACTCTGGCTAGGCTTATGAATGCCCTAGGGCAGATAGCCTAGTATGAACCTATGAACCTATGAAGATACAAATTGTACAGGACACTAAGGATAATCACAAGGCTTTCTTAACTGATGGTAGGAACCTTGGTGGGAATTCACAGATATGCTCTGAATTACTCAAATATTACAAGCAATACACCAAACCCACACACATTGCCAACATCCAACCTGACAGGTTCAGTGCATACCCCCCCACACACCAAAATGCCAAATATCTATCCCAGCAGAGTGCTGGCCCCCTGACATTGCAGATGCTGAGGTAACAGTCAGCATCTTCAAAGCAAAACACACAGCATCAATGATACAAGATGGTGTCCTGGGCTGCATCCAACATGAACTCCAAGAAGAATGGAACACCGAATAACACTACTGCTCAATTTCAGCCTTACCACAGGATATGTACCCAAAGAGCAGTGTACAGCAACAGTGGTCCCTCTCCACAAAGGTGGTGTCTGAATGGATACTGCAAACTATCACCCCAGAATCCTGACAAGCTTAGTCTGCAAAGCTATGGAAAGGATCATCATGGACCTCAAAAGACTTCAAAGGACCCATGTTGGGGGATTATACAGGACACTCTGCATAATCCTTGACAATTGCATTCTATGAGCATCTATCCCAAATAAACCCAAGACTACTCCACAACAGGAGACCTGTCTGGTGTACACTAGCCATATATAAGCTGTACAACAGAAGGAGGGAGCTAATACATTACAGAGCAATATCCCACAGAGGGAGGACGTCTCTGAACAGTATTGGCACGACACTTCAATCCCTCAAAATCATCACTTCAAAGTGTTGACAGTGAAATTGTCCAGACCCTGCAGATAAGGCACCCCTCAGTCTGTAATTGACGCCCAATTACTGTTATAAGTCCTCGCTAACCCTCTTCCAGCAAACACCAGCCACATGGATGTGCCATTGCAAATTCAACCCCTGGGATCTCCACTGTGTCCCTGCTTGACGGAGGCACAGCACACTAGCCTTGAACGGTGCCTTCTGTGACCTACTTTACAGAGGCACAGTAGCCTACTGTACTGGGGAGGCAGACGCCAAACACACTCTAGCTAAGCTTGTATTCCCTAGGGCAAACAGCCTAGTATTGACGTCTACACCCATATGTTCAATTTTCAGATGCACAGTATTTGTTGCTGATATACTGTTTGCAGGTCTTTATTGCCATAGCTTTCCCTGTTTCTATGAACAACTTGTGTATCTGTGGAAGTTGTTTGAATATGAGAGGGATCCACTATTTAACTTATGTCTCTGTTGTCATTTAACTGTGTGCACTGGGCAGATTGCTGTATTGAGGGAGGTTCCTGGATTAACACATACAAATGCCAGATATGGCCTGTGTGTGAGCATGCCCAGTTCAGACTTCCATGGCTTGTTGCCTGACATATGTCTCATTTATCAAAGTGTGTGAGCATGCCCAGTGTGAGCTTTCCATATGTTGAAATCTGCAGTCCACCACATTTGTGGTTGTGTGTGAACTTCAACAATATTTCACATTTATAGTTGTGTGTTGGGAGTCATGTTGTGTACTTACTGCCCAACTGCTTTGTGTCTGAACCCAACAGGGATTATACTGTGCCTGCAGGGTTTCCATGGGATAGTTTGCATACAGTTGTCAACATCCTTTCATACTGACCAAACACTGTAATATCGTATAGTATACTGGTTCAGTGCTTTCACTGTGGTGGACAGTATCCTGGGTTTCAGTCCTACCACTGCTTTTAATATTCATAGTGAGCACACCAGACTGGTTAAGGGCCAGTTGTGCAGATATGACCATGTTGCATACTTAAACCAGGCTTGTCCAACATTAGTAGTGTATTCAGCAACTTGGGTGGACATTGACAAACACTAGCTATGTGCCCTAGGCCATTTCTAATGCTAGTCAGAGAGTGTGTTTGTCCTTCAACACACATTGTAACTGGAGTTTGCCATGACATATTTCAAGGTTAGTATACTGTGCCTCTGTCTACCCGTGACATAACAGTGATACCCAGTGTAAACCTACCATCTCCCATCCACTCATCAAGATTCCTCTTGAGGAGAGTCAATGAGGGACTCTCTGGCTAACCTGTACTGGGAGTTTACTCAAGAGTGGAGGGAGCTTCTGGGTTATGGATCAATCACTACAGCATGTCCTATTTATGTCAGTGCTGGGGTTCAGGTCTCTCATGTGCATAGCTCACTGGCATTCAGATTTTACAAGGTGCAGCATGTTCATTGATTCCAGCTTGGACATGGCTTTATGCATCAGGCACAGATTGTCTCTGGGCAGGCAGTATGGCACTGTGTGGAGATGCAGTTTGTTTAATCAGGCAACACATGGCATCTGTTGGAGCTCTTTGATCCTCCTGGTGAGGTACTTTTGGGGTCTTTCCAGTTGCTGGAGGTGTCTGCTGAGGTACATCCCACAGAGGCCATTGTACTCAATTGTGAGGCTGATGAAGGATGACTGAAGAGGCATGATGACCTCCCCTGATCTAGATGTGACTACCTTCATGATTAGGTGGGTATATGGTATGTTTCTGTAACCACTACAGCCACATGGTTGTCAAATGCAAGATATCTATCAACTTGTGTCCCCAGGTCTCTTATTACTTCTAAAGTACTTAATGGGTTAACACCTATGTGGTAATTGGTGGGCACTTACTGTTTATCCACAGGGGATGACTATACACTTTTCTGCATTTAGCTTGATGACATGGCTCTGGCACCAGTTGTCTGTTTCTATGTGGCCCTTTTGTAGGATGCTTGTGTCAGCTGGAGGGTCAGATATGGTGCCCAGTTTGTAGTCATCTGCAAACTTGTTCAGACACAGTCCTTCCATGTTGGCCTGTACCTATTGGAAATATATACCAAACAAGGGAGGTCCCAGGACCGAGCCTTGTGGGATGCCAGTTGTAGCTGGTTTGTAGTCTGACATGGCTACAGCATTTCTAACCATGTCAGTTCTGTCCTTAAGCTGGTTTGCAACCCATCTACTGACATAGGGGTTTATATTTAAGTTGGTGAGCTTATCTATAATGCCCGAGTGGGGTATTGTATCAAAGGCTTTTGCGAGGTCCAGGTAGGCTGTGTGGACCACCTTCCCCTCGTCAATGGCCTTGGTGACTGTTTCAAAGAAATCAACCAGGTTTAAGAGGCAGGATCTGCCCTTAAAGACAAACTGGGTAGGATCCAGTGTCTGAAGGTCCCCAATATCTTTATGTATGAGGTCCATGATGATCCTTTCCATAGCTTTGCAGACCAAGCTAGTCAGGCTTATGGGGCGATAGTTTACAGGATCCGTTGAGGCACCACCTTTGTGTAGAGGGACCACTGTTGCTGTACGCCACTCTTTGGGTACATATCCTGTGGTAAGGCTGAGATTGAACAGTAGTTTTATGTTTGGGTTTAGCTCATCTTGGAGTTCATGTAGGATGCAGCCCGGGACACCGTCTGGTCCCATTGATTCTGTGTTATTTGCTTTGGAGAGGGTGGCTCTTACCTGAGCATCTGAGATGTCAGGGGGCAGCACTCTGCTGGGATAGATATTTGCCCTTCTGGTGGGGAGAAGGGGAGAAGTTTGTGCTGAACCTGTCAGCTAGGATGTTGGCAATGTCTGTGTGTTCGGTGTATTTTTTGTCATGTGGGACTAATTCTGAGCATATCTGGGAATTCCCACCCAGGTTCCTAACATAACTAAAGAAAGCCTTGTGATTATCCTTAGTGTCCTGTGCAATTCTTCTCTCGAAGCTGGCCTTAGATGATTTTATGAGTGCCCGTAGTATTTTGCTAACACTGATCAGAGATGCCTCCCCATTGTCGGATTTTGCTCTATCATGTAGTAGCTTCCTCCTTCTATTATATAGTTTGTTCATGGCTGTGGTCCACCAGACAGGACGTCTGCCTTTGGAGGATTTGGTCTTGTTTTTATTTGGGATTGCATGATCCATGCATTCCTGAAGGTGTTCATTGAATCCATTTATAAAGGATTCTGTGGTCTGGGCCGTGTTTTCCACAGGCCCAGGGCCTTTGAAGGATTCCACCTCAGTTTTGAGGGGTGTGGAATCTGCTGTAGAGAAGTTTTACACTGTGGTTTTGTGGGCAGGGGGTGGGGTCGGGATGTAAATATCCAGTGAGATTAGTTTTTGGTCTGATCTTACCAGTGAGGGGTACACTTCTGGTCTGGAGCATAGAGTACCCATGTTGGTGATGATCACGTCCTGTATGTTTCCTCCTCTTGTGGGAGTGGTAACAAGTTGTTCCATAGCATTTGAGTGTATAAATGCTAGGAACCTTTGAGCTAGGGTATTGGAGCTAGAGTAATGCTCCCAGTCTATGTGTGGGTAGTTGAAGTCCACCAATATAATGGTGTTTGGAGAGACCTTCATATTTCCAGTGTTCTCAGGAAAAGTGAGGTTCCTGGGTTTGGGAGGGTGGTGTGTGGCAGGCTATAAACTGGAAGGCAGTTTTACCCACTGTTAGTTGCACATGGATAGTCTCTGATGCTTCGTGCTGTGCCACCAACCTGAAGGTGTGTGTATCTTTGACAAATATTGATACTCCCCCTCCTGTTCTGGTTCGGTGCAAGTTTTGGGGCCGACAAGCATGGTATGAGGTATAACCTGGCAGTGCTGGGGTACTCTCAGGAGCCTTGAACCAGGATTCTGTTACTGCACAGATATTGATGTTCTCCATGCTAAGGACAGTTTCCAGTGCATGCATCTTGAGGTTTACACTGCTGGTGTTGAGTAGCATTACTATTAGTTTCTTATCCCTTGTGATACCTATGGAGGTGGTTTTGTCTTTTGAGCCTTGCCTAAAAAAGGCACTATGGGGGTAGCAAGAGCCTTTGCCAATATCTGAAAGCTCAGGGGTGACAGGTGCAAACTATCCCTAGCAAAGCACTGTGGCTTGTCGAGCATGTCATCACAGGCTGACAGGCATTGGATCCCCTTTGAATGACACCGAAACTTAAGCCAATTGTTGAAATTGATCATCTTGTCTTCATATTGTGGCATCATTCTTGGTGAGGGTAAGATGCTACTCAAGGTCAGGGTCATACCAGCCTGGGCCACATGCTCAGAGATCTCCTCTATGTCTCTTATCATGTAGTCCAGGGAGGTACGTCTCAGGTCATTCACACTGGCATGGACAATGACTGAGTCATATTTGTACTTGCCTTGGAGTGACCTGAGTGCTTGTGTTATGTGGCAGATCCTAGCACCCGACAGGCATCTTACTGTGACCTTCTCCTTGTTCAGCCTGGTGAGTGGGACGTCAGTGTGCCTGACGATAGAGTCACCTATTACAAGTGTATCAGGTGTGTTGTGTAGCCTTAAGGGCTGTGACTGTTTGGCACACTGGCTTTGTGAGCTATGTGTTGCACATGTTCTGTTCTGGGGTAGCGGTTGCTTGCGTGTCTGCTTTGGAGGTCTCTGCTGCTTAGGCAGATTCTTATTTAGAGCCTCCGAGTATGTTTATGTGTGTTTATGTGTTTTGATTGCTGTTGTGGTAGGTCTATGTGAGACTGGAATTGTAGTGACTGTGGTTTCCTTCTCCTCCTGACAGGTTTTGCCAGTACTGAGTTGAGAGAGCTTAGCCTCCAGTTTGGCTATATGGTTGCATCTTTCACATGTGTTGGAATTTGTTGGGGGGAGGAGAGCGTTGTCTGTGTACATGAGGCAGCTGTAACATTGCCTCAAGATTCCCAGATTCAACAGCTGGACCAGAGAGGAGATTGACAACTGACCTTTGGACATGCTAGAATAGTATTGGGAATTCCTTTATAATTGACAACAAAAAGGGCCAATGGGGAACAAGGTACTCAAGGGGAGTTTGTGAGGGTGTAGTGTTTTTAATTTGTTAGTGCTGGCGTATATAATTGCTTTAGTGAGCAAGTGCCAGGTAACTTAAATGCAATGTGTTACAGGTAACTTAAATGCAAAAATGACAAACAGTAACTTTCTTTCAAGTGAAACAAGGAAATAAGTACAGTAAGCAATGCAGATGTCACTAGGGATCCACAGAAGCGCTGAAAAGCCGCATTTTAGGTGGAATTAGCATTTCACAGAAATAACAAGCAAACAAGCATACAAACAAAGCTACAAGCAGCAGGCCTGGATCTAGTCTATGCTACAGCAAACAAGGTGTACCAATTTCAGTAAGAAACAGTTCAAATATGCAGGCACTATAAGCCTTTAGCCAGAAATTGCCAGCTCAGATGGGCAGAGTCCAGCCTCTCCTCCCACAAGAGTGCAGACCATGAACCTTCTTAATGTAAAATAACTGGCCTGAAGCCCAAGTGCTTAAACCAAAAGTAATACACATTTAGAATAACAGACACTGAGCCCTCAATCAGCAGTTCCCAACTTAGAAGGATGTAAGCTACCTGTCCTGCCACCACAGTATCCTTGACATTTAATGAGACTCACCCTCCTGTCATAGTTAGTTCCGTGTTTTGGGGCTGTCAAGCATGGTATGAGGTGTAACCTGGTAGTGCTAGGGTGCTGTTGGGAGTCTTGAACCTGTTGTCTATTACTGCACAGATATCAACAGTCTCCATGCAGAGTAGAGTTTGGACTGCATGCATCTTGTGGTTTACATGTCCGGCATTGAGTATCATTACTTCCATTTTCTTATCCCCTGTGGTCCCTATGTAGGTGGCCTTCTGTTTTCAGCCTTACCACCAGAATGCAAAGATGTGCAGACATTACACTATGGTAATTAATAGTGGTGTACACAACAATACAATGACAATCATACTGTTAATGCATCAGGCATGCTGGGATATACCCACAATGATATCATTACACTGTACTGTTGGCAACATGATAATATTACTACACTTCTGTGTAGTCACCCTGTGCATCAGCACCATGTTAACCTGTTCCTGCATCAATGTTACAGATTGCAGGAGGTGGCACAGTTTCATCATATGCACAGGGTGTGTACTTGGTATGCCTAAGTCTGCCACTGATACAACCAATTGACATGTATGTGTGCGGGTGTTAGTGAGGGACAACAGTACAAGATGGGGCAATGTTGATGCGGTGTGTGTGTGTATGTGTTAGCCCTAGGTGTTAGCATTATGCATGTGTGTATGCATGCACACAGTTCCACCTCGTGGCTGCCATATACTGGTGTTTGTGGACAGCCACAGACTGTACCTGCCAGGTCATACAGATCACTGCCTCTGGCCATGGACATGGTACCTGTGCCTCACAGGGGTGCTACGGACAGTATCAGGTACTAAGCCGGACTGGGTACTGTCATCAGAAGCAGTTGGTTGATGACTGGAGACATGTCCCTGCTGGGACTGTCCAAAGCCAAGTGCACATGGTCTCCTAGGGTGGTCTGATGACAGCACAGACCCAGCATTGCTGGGGCTGGTACTGGCACTATGGGAGCGGCTGCGGGTTTGTTGTCGTCCACGATGACTGCCAGCTGCTGATGTTGCTGGCATATGTCCACGTCAACACCTCAACCGTCCTGCATTGCCATGGCTCATGGACATGTAGTTGTCGAACAGATCTAATATGTCTCCCCAACGTCTGTCAATGACCTCGGTGAAATTACGGATGGCAGCCGCAACGTCATGTATAGTGTCATTCATAGCAGTGCGATGTGCTCTCAGCTCCCTCAGACCCTGTCTGGTGTACCGTTCCATACGTGCCTGTGCCTGCATTACAGCCCGGAACATAGCTGAGGTTGAAAGACCTCTGTGGGCACGTCTGACAGGGGCAGTACGACCATGAATGCTCCCACGAGAACCCCTGGACATCTGCCTGTGTGGTACCATGTCAGGACTCTGGCCATGGCTGCTGTGAGGGGATGCATGTGCCACTGATACCACATTACCCTGGTCAATGCCCACTGTATGCTGTCCATCACCTAAGGACATTGGTGACAATGGATGTATTGGCAGGATGACTGTGCGCATTGATGGGGTTGACTGCTGTGTACTGTCGACTGGCTGACCAACAACAGACCCTGTCACACCTCCCTGTGCCATTACACATGTATCATCATTATCACTATCCCCAGCAGTGGATTCAGGTTTCCTGCTGCACATCACCAGAGCAACACCAGAACCTGTGAGAGGAAGACAGGAAACACAGTTTACAATGTGTACACAATGTTACCATAGATGCACACGGGCACATGCGCACATGCACACATGCATACATGCACACATGCACACATGCGCACATGGGCACATGCACACATGAGAACATGCACACATGTGCACATGCACACATGCACACATGCACACATGCACACAAGGACACATGCACACATGCACACATGCACACATGCGCACATGGGCACATGCACACATGGGCAGATGCACACATGGGCACATGCCCACATGCATGCATGCACACGTGCACATATGCACTCATGGGCATATGCACACATGGGCACATGCGCACTCCTCAGTACATGAGATACAAACACACAGACACAAACACACCTGCAATCAAACACATAGCAATACTGTTTGAGGTTATTACTATTATTATCATTAGTATTAAAAGTATTGTTATTACACACTCACCAGCATGGATTGGCTGCCTTGCTGTTACACCAGAGGGACGTGCACAAATAAGACATTTATTGTCAGTGGACACAACTGTGCCATTGATACTGTGAGTATGATACAGTTCAGTAATACAACAGTTGGCTTTCACAGGTCTACTGCTGATATTGAGAATATCACTCTTGCACAATAATTTCCAGGATAACAGCTACAAACACAGTACACATCTCACACATGCATAAGCTACCAGTGTAGAGAACAGTCAACTATAGATATGGCATGTTACCTGCACGCTCCATGTCCACATGCTGGGTGGCTCAAGCCTCCATCATTACACATGTCTGCGGATGTTGTTGTTGTTGTTGGGCTGGAGCCACAACACTTAGGAGGAGCCCCTCCAGTCTGGTGAGGGGGGGTGTATAGCCGCCCCACCACCTGTGGCAAGCTGTTGCCTGTGGATATCAGATGCATGCTGATGGACATTTCTAATTAAATCACTGCAGTGATGGCGTACCTGCTCATATGTCCGGTTATGCATGCCTATGTCATTTACCCGACGGAAAAGGTCTTGCCACAGTGCAGCCCTCTCCTGCTGGTTCTGGCTCGTGTGGGAAAAGAGTGTGGCAAAATCCCGCACCAGGGTCTGGTGTATCTCCTCTTCCTCTGCAGCAGAGTACGTGGGGTTGCTCTGGTGCACTATCGCCCTGGAAGAAAAGAAAAATATGTGAGCAAGTGATATGGCACACATAATACTCTACTGTAGTGATATCACTGAACTGCCATATATAGCATCTGTCTGTCTATTGAGGGATACACATGTAAATGACCACATATCAGTGCTCAGCCAACAACTGTGTGACAGTGCCTGGCACACTCCATACAACAAACTAGTATACACCAGCAGTCGGCACACTGTTTGAGGTCCAATGCACAACCTTACACTGGGGGTTTGTATCAAAGTAATGGATGGGGAACATTGTCAACCCATGCAATACATGCAATGCACAGTAAAAATTTCAATGGTAATGCACCCTAGTCTTTGTGGCCATACCCCTACCTACACCGCAGTCACATACAGGGAATCACAGCACAAAATATGGCAATGTAGTATGTTTGTATCCCAATACCTGACACATCTTTCTCTGGCCTCACACCAAGGACACATACTACCATGACAGACACAAAGTCATGCTGAGCAATCACACCATTACAGACCTTGCACACAGTCAGTGGCACACTCATTCCACCTCACATAGTTGGTATTGCAATGAGTACATGTGTGTGTGCATTGTGTCATAGGTAGGTAGTATGCTATTGGCCCTGGGCCTACAGCAGCATACTGTTATGCTACCCTGCCCCTTGGGAAACATGCAATGTGATTGTACTTGCTCCTGTCAAACAGTTACACAGGGTGACTCATATGGCATATTACCTATCTGCATAACATTCAACAGGGGTATGTCTGACATCTACTAATGAGGAGCCTTGCTTCTTAATGCTGGGTGGTTTACTCCACAGTATGGCTTATTTGTGGGTAGGAACCTGTACCTCCACCATGTGCTCTTTACTGCAGTGCCAAGGATGACATTCATAGGTCCTTTAGGCTGGGGATATTGTGAGGTGTTACCATGGTTGTTGGACAACTGTTATGGGTGTGACTTAACTATGTATATCCAGCAGTGGTAACCTCTGTGTAGGTAGTATGAAAGGCACTCTATCTGTGGTTTTGTCAGTCACTCTGCATAGGTAATGTGTTTGAGGGCATTATCACTATTTGTTAGGTATGACTGTGTCCTTCTCCCTTTCTGTAGTTGTCATGGGAGGTACATACCATGTAGGACATTGTGAGGTGTAGAGGGGTACAGTGACCTACATTTCCCTAGCTGACACACCATTTGTGCTGACACGTACCATGTACATGAATTACAAGACTAGTGTGCTACTGTGAATATCAAAGGGGAGGCTATTGTACACTTGTTTCCCATGTTCCCTCCTGACACATCCAGTAGTAGGCAGGCAACCACCTATGTGGTGGTTAGTGGTGTAAGTGTTTTGGAATGGGGTATGGTACTCCAGTATCCAGACTGGTGTTCAGTCCATGCCTTTGTCACCAGGCACCTGTTGCAATACATCTGCACACATGTGCCTCTCTCAGTATATATATATATATATATATATATATATATATATATATATATATATATATATATATATATATAGAGAGAGAGAGACAGATATTCATATACATACATATCTCTAGACATTCATATCTTTCTGTATATGTGTATGTATCTATATATATCTATATATGTATGTGTCTATTACAAATATATGTATATACATATTCTATCTATTTATCTATCTATATATGTCTATTGATTTATACATCCCTCTCTATCTATGTACACATATATGCATATTATATATATATATATACATATATAAATATACATATACATATAATATATATATATATATATATATATATATATATATATATATATATATATTTATTTACACATACGAATACACACACTAACATACTGCTAAACATCCATTACTGTACAACCTACATTGTACGTTGCACTGCAACCTACATTAATATGTGCACATAGCAACATTCAAATACATATGTATGTCCAGCCTTCACTAACAGTTGCAATATGTCCCCTGCCCTATGCACATCTTCATATATATTTAGATACAGACTGCTAACACATATGGAGGGTTCACAGTATGTAGATTATTAGATTAAGCAAGACGGACCGCAAATTGCGGCAGCGTATATACGAGCACGTCTATGCCATTAGGACAAACAAACAGGAGAATGCACTTGCTAGACATGTAGCAAATTTTCCGGATCATAAATTTGACTTCATGGGGATTGATCATATCCCAATGACTATTAGGGGGGGTCCCTTGTCTCTTCTTTTAGAACTTCGCGAATTAGAATGGCAGATAAAACTAAACGCCTTTCATAACCCTGGTCTCAATGACAATTGTAACATCTCAGTGGTGCTGAAAATGAGAAGCTATATAAAGTAAACAGCTGAACAAGCCATTAAACTAGTGGTTTTTTACCATTTGGCTTACGACTATAACTATAGTAACGTATTTTGGCCCCTAGATATGTTACTACTTGGTTTATTCCATTATTTGGGAGTTTTGTGATCTAAGAAGTCACCTATTTCATTTTACTTTTAATACTTCTAACTTCCTCAGTCTTTGAATGTTTATTATATTTTTTAGATTAACTGATAGCAAATAGTTTAGTTCTGTATATTTTAGTCTTAGTAAATCATAAAATGTTTGATCGTTCTGAACTTTTTGTAATAAGGTTCTAACTAATTCTAACTGTAACGCTGCCCTGCTTGTTTAAAAGTAGCGCTGGTCAATTTTCCACCTGTGCGGTAGTGATGTCATGATGTATACGCCTATTTTTAAATCAGTATTTATTGCTTGGCGCTTAATGTTTTATTGTATTAACGTTTTCTGAAGAAGCTGCCTGCATTGAATAGCAGCGAAAACGCTTTTATTTCACAAATAAAGTTGCGTTCAAGTATTTCTTAGGAATTGTTCCTGATTTTGCTTGGGATTTTGATTTTGCTCGGGACTTTGGTGGTATTTCGGACTGCCTTCTTTCCGTTTTTGTTTCACCTTATTAGATTATTAGTTTACATTACCTTTGTTTCTCACTTCTGTTTGTGATGGCTTGCTGCTTGGTGGCCTGCTGCTGGTTAGCTTGATGGTTTTTATTTTTTATTTATTTTTTTTTTGGTGCCTCTGTGTCTTTGTGTCTCTGTCTCTCTCTCTCCCTCTCTGTCTCTCCCTCCGGTTGTTGCAATGAAACTATTGCATGTGTGGACTGGGAGCACAGGCTGCTTTTGTAGGTATCTGCACATGTGCATGTGATGGCCTCTGCACCAATTGTTAGCCAGCATTTACTAATTGCATGCAGCCTGCTGTGTGGTAATTGCAGTTCTCACTGTGATTTCAGGACAGTGCTATTAAATGTTAGGTTAGGTAGGCGTAGCCCTTTCAGATTTTCAAGGTGGGGACCATGCTGATATGCTGTGGACACTGTTCTGTGAGTGTAAAGGTTGGTATGTCTCTCATATTTAAGGCTGTGTTGTAGGCACTGAAATGCATGTTGTACTGAAACCTGACTATTGCTTCCTCCAGTTCATTCTTCTCAGTGTGTATGTTAACTGACACCTAATAATACTAATACTGTTTAAATGGGAGTATGTGCTTTCCTGTGGGACTTGTGGATTAACTGGTATACAGCAGTGGCTCTTGCAATTTGTTGCTATGGCTTCACTATTTGGCCTTTACATTCACTCCTTGACGGCCTGCTAGGTGTCTTTACTGGAATGTGTTGCTATGGCTTTCCTATTTTCCATTTACATTCACTCCTTGTAATGCTTGCTATATTTCTTTCAGCAGCACTTCCTTATATGTTTGGTGTGGTTTGGTGGTACTGCATGCAGTCTGGTCTGGCCAAGGTGTGGGGCTTGACAACTACAAGGGTATTTTATTTTGCTGCTGAGCAGTAGTGGGGCCCTGTACTTTGTACTTACAGTTATGGATAGCAGGCACATGCAGCACTTGTAAACTGCTATACTGTCCTTATTTTATTAGTTGGCTACATCCTTTGATATGTCTTGGTTGTACTCCTACATGAGGGTGTGCTTGTGGAAGCTATTCT
Source organism: Protopterus annectens (assembly GCF_019279795.1). NCBI lineage: Eukaryota > Metazoa > Chordata > Ceratodontiformes > Protopteridae > Protopterus > Protopterus annectens. The sequence goes on from NC_056733.1 coordinate 397,016,860, forward strand.
ACAGCTATTCACAGAGTGTGTGACAGCAGACATAATGATATGCCTGTGAGTTTGTGACACTTGCAGCCCTCAGATACTCTCAGGTGTATCTTTTATCAGCCTCAGGGAATGGTACATATCAGTGGGATACACACATGATATATTTCAGATATTCTGCAGTTGTGACTGTGGGGTATTTTGAGCATATGTATTACTACAACATTTCTGACATGCAAGTAGTGCATACTTTAAGTAATTGACAGTTACCATTATGTGGGATTCCACACCTTTCTGCCTACTGTTAGTACATTTCACAGGGAGTCAGTGGGGCACAGTTAACATTTGTTTTCAAATCAGAGACATCCCTGTAAATCAGTCACAGTTGTGAGGTCTGGCCTCTTACCTATTCAAATATGACAGTGTTTATCCTGCTCTGATAGTGTGTGTGGTTTGCAAGGTGCTACTGTCACATTATTACCTACTAGCTACCTACTAGCATGGTTGTTTCTCTTCTCCAACTAATGTTATACAAATCCACAAGAATTGCCAGTAAAGATACAAGAATAGCTTTGTGTAATAGCCTTCCTATATTCCCTTTACATTCAGTCCTACTATTTCATGATATATTGCTTTCAGCACAAAGTTCTTGTATATCAGTCATGGCTTAGGAGTAAGTCATGCAGGCTAGTGTTTCCAAGGTCCTGGGTTCGAGACTGACAGAGGAATTTTATTTTGCAGCTGAGCAGACTACAGGCCTTGTCATTCAGAGTGACTAAGGCACTTTTAAGCAGTTGTAAGCGGGTTAGTGCTGGTTTGCGTGGAGCTCATGCATGCACAGTGCCGCTTAGCTTTGCGCACACATGCTTAGCTAAGTGCACACAAGTGCACACCCACTTACTACTGCTTAAAAGTGCTTACTCTCGTGCACACCCGCGCTAATTTCTTTGAAAGAAAAGAAAATGGGGAGATAGGAAAGTGGTGAAAAAGGGGGCACAAAGAGGGTAGAACAGTAGGAAAACAAGCTCGGGATTTGCAGGAAGGATGAAGGAAAGGCCCATAGCTGCCCATTTCTTTATCAGCAACAGCTGTGCATATGTGTGTAATTTGGTGTGAAATTTGAAACCTTCCACCCCTGAGAGAGGGGTGAGGACAACAAAATATGTTGTACAGCCAATTGTAATTAACAGTTCACATGTCCAGCAGACATGTCTGCAAAATGGGCAGCTATGTATGGAGCGTAATTTTTTTGCGGGAACAGAGTGCCCTTTTTTTTTTTTTCAGGTGAGAGTGGAATGTGAGGTGCAGGAAGTAGGTATATTTGGGGAGGTAGGTAGGGGAGGTTAACAGACAAGACAAACAAGACGCATACAGGGGCAGAGTATGACACATGTGGGGGGGAACACAATTGACGGGGACGGATGTTTGGATATCGCGAGCCCATGAGCCCACAGATGGCAACATTGGAACTGAGATCCCGACCCATGGGCAGTTGCCACTGCACCTTCACTGCCCAGGACGGGGCTGTGCTGGGGGCTGTGTTGGACGGGCAGCAGGCACACCCATGAGTTGTGCCACCCGTGCCTCAAGCTGGCATAGGGGTTCAAGCATAGAATGCCTGATCTCACTATGCACCACAGACCGGACACTTTGGAGGGTGAGTGGACAGTGTCCTCAGGCCATGCTTGCAGAGGGGGGACAAGCCCCATCCCCTGCAGCGCTTCCACCTGAAGGTGGCACAGGGCCACCGGAGGAGGTTCCGGCCTGGGCACTAGTGCCAGGTGCACTCGCCAACTGAGGTGGGAGAGGTGGGTCCGCTGGAACCCGCCTTCCCTGTTGTCCTATGTTTAGCAATATTTTATGACATTTTGGGTTAGTAACAAACAATACCATTCAAAATTAGTTGTAACAGCATGCATCAGTATTCCCATTAACTAAACACCCATGAATTCCAAGCATTGAACAGCAAGCATAACACATGCATATTTTGAACAACAGTACACAATCCAACAGCATGCAGGGTTGATTGATGGCAACAGGCCATCATGTTTGGATATGTGAACAGGGCACATGCATCAACGTACGTGCAAATATGTTTGAACCAACAGGACAAATGTCCATAGGAATTAATTGTGAATACACATACCCAGTTTGTTGTGGAATGGCATTATTTGTGAATATAGGGTAGGGTGAAGAAATATTTCATTAACAACTTCAACTACCTACACATATGCTGTACATCTCTAGTAGCTGCAGATATATATACCCTACAGGTCTTAGTACAGTTCCTATATGTAACCTTAGGAATGTTGGTGATGGGACTGTTACTGCTACATTAATTTACATTGCATTTTTATTCATACACGTTCATATCTGGCTGTGTTCAGGTACAGCATCCTGCTACATTTGATTTATATGGCTCTAGACAACTGTGGATGTTCATTATTTCATACAACCATACTATCTCCATATTGCAAGAGTACAGCAACATATCCAAATTGTGGGACAGACACATTCCAGCTTCAGTACTTTATTACAAACATTTCACTGTTTGGTTGTGGCTGTCTCATTCATTTCATTATGTACTGACTGCAGTATACTTTATTCAAGAGTTATGACAGCTTTCTTGGTCGATTCATACCTCTTTCTCACACTCTCACTTGTTTTATTTTTACAATTCAGGATGGTACTTAATTCTAGGCATTATTAACATGTCTTACTTGGTTACAACAATCCTTTCCAACAGACTCACTTGTTTCATATGACAGATTTTAAAAGGGGATGTATTTGACACATGTCTATTGTCTTTAGCTTGTTTACCACTAATTTTCAGGCTGCAGCAGGTTATCTGATATTACAGTACAGGTGGAAAATCTCTTTTTCAGACTTGTTTAATTTTTATTTCTGGATTACATACTGCATCACTTATCTAATCATACAGTACTAGCAGAATCTTTCTTCTAGTGTTATTTGAACTTTATTAATATGTAACTACACTGAACTCTTTTACAAGCTGTCTCACTTTTATTGTATAACAATTACAGAACAATAATTACTAACCTGCCTGGTGGCGCAACAGCTCCAGCCTATCACCATAGGCTCACCGATTCGCCGAACGCACACCTGCAGCTGTAATATAAATGAAGTAATATTGGAACATACATCTCCATAATATCAGCTAGGATAATTTCTTACATATGTAATAACATGGATACTTACTCAGTAGTGGGGCGTTGGGCATTTGCCGGGCCTCCTGGATCCAACGGTTCAGTTGGTCCTGCTTTCATCTCTTCAGGTCCGCATGGTGGTGACGGACCTGTTCACCAGTCCTTGGTATGCCTGTGGAACTGGTGAGATCATGTGCCAACCGGTTCCATGCCTCTGCCTTGTACGCTCCCCACAGAACCTGGCCCAGCATGAGTTGAGCCTCATGATCGTGGACTAGGAGCCAAACCATATATTTGTCTCCTCAACACCCACCTCTGTGCTCGGAAGCGACTGCCCTCTCCTACACCTGCCATCCTGACTGCAAATAGGTTCCACAATCAGTTATGCTGTGTATTCCCGCCTATGGGGCTTATATATGCCGTTTTTCCCGCACTTATCTGTGATTGGCCATTTTGGAATTGTATCGACTTAAAAAAACCTGCTTTGTAATGCTTCTATTTCCATTCATTCCTATATATATGCTAATACTGCATTTTTCAGTACAGCTGTCATGGCTTAGTGGTTCAGTACTTTGACTGTAATGCACAGTATCCTGGGTTCGAGACTGGGCATTGCTTTTTTTTTATTTTACTACTGTCTAGACAGGATAGGAGGTGTGTCTGTGTAAAGGCAGCTTTGATACAGCTTGCTCAACGTTGCCCGCCGGTAAGCCAGTTGGCACACTGCGCAGCTCCGCGCAAACGGCTTAAGCTGGTTAACATGTTATTTGGCTATGAGCATGCATATTATGCCGTGTGAAGCATTGCTCAACTATGGGCACACAGTTTCAGCATGTTAAAGCACTGCTCAACTCTGGGCACTCATATTACTCCTGTTAAACCACTGCTCACCTGCGGGCAATCATACTCAGCTTGTTAGAGCGCTGCTCAGCTATGGGCACTTATAAACTTTTTTTTTTTATTGTGTCAGATTTCTTCAAAAATACATGGCCCATTTCATTACATTTTACTTAAATTATAGTTATATATATATATATATATATATATATATATATATATATATATATATATACATATATGTCAGGGGATTGTTTTGTGCTTATTTCACTAAAAATAGAAAATTATGTTGTTGGGGCTCGAACCGTGACTAGCTCCTCTTTGGCCAACGTCTCTACCACTACGCTATTGCTACTTGGCTTAATTTACATATTTAGATCTTATATGCTTTTCCAATGAGTGCTAACTGTGGCAGAGCGAAGGGCACACCCGCGCAAATGAGCGCAATTACTGGCAAACATTTTTGAAATTATAAAAAAAAATTAAACTGTTGATTTTTACGTTTTACATTACAGTTGGGTTTATAGTCTGTGGGGGCATGTGTGCTGTTGTGCTTCTTGACATTTCTGTGGACTCACTTGTGGGTGTTTCCTTTCGGGACTGTGATTCTTCTGGGGGCGTGTCCCTTTGCAGGACTCGCCATGCGGACATGCCCCCTACTTTCCTACATGGACCGTGTTAGCCTAGGGTGTGATTCAGCATGCCTTCATGAATATGCATGGCATGCTGACATCACACCATTTAACTGCAGCCTCCGTGTAAGACTTGCTAACTCTTACACGGAGATTTCGTGAATCCTGCCCAGTGAGTAAAATAAAATAAATACATAATGCACAAAATGACCTGGGGGTACAAGGACAATAGTGCAAAGACAATAATGTTAATTGCAGTAAATTAGACTGCATATTTCTGGGACAATACAGTGCCAGATGCAAACTTTGACTCATGAATGATTTAATAATGCAGCTAGTTATCATGTCTGAAGAGATGTCTAGATATATATAAATTACCGTGTCTTATGTACTGTGCTTACAACTAATATCATAACTGCTTTATCCTAGACTGAGCTGTTTAAGGGAAATATTTTTTTGTACATGTACTAAAGTATATGCACACATCTATGCATTCCTGCAAGGAAACGCTACCATATCCTACCCTTATGTTATGCAACTAAATATGCATTTAGAGCACCTCACGCTGACAGTATTTCTGAACTACTGCAGTGTAACATTACTTTATCCAAATATAGAATGCAGCCCATATGGTCATAACAGAAGTGAAATGATAATATTAGCTCTCATTTGGAACTTGAACTCAAGACCAGCATAATTCCATGCTGGTGTCCCTGTTGTTGGACCAACAAGAACCTCTGGGTAGATAAGCCATTAGTTTTCCCTTAAGAAGAACCTCTGGGTAGATAAGTCATTAGTTTTCCCTTAAGTGCTCTATCCTTTCAACTAGGAAAACCCCAGCATAGTGATTCTAGACAAATTGCAAGCAAACACACCCATAAATAAAAAGAAAGCCCTCTGCTTAGGCTCTTTTAGAAATCATAAAGTAAACAGATAATATTAATTCTTATTTTGAGCTCAATCCCAAGACCTCCTAGATATCCTTTCACTATTATGATTCTAACATTACCTAAGCAGAGGGTTTTCTCTTTATTTGTGTGTATCTGTGTATGTATGTATGTGTGTGTGTGTGTGTGTGTGTGTGTGTGTGTGTGTGTGTGTGTGTGTGTGTGTGTGTGTATGCGTTTGCATGGGGTCAGAGGGTCACATAAAGTTATTACAGTATTAATACTACCACTTCTATATACTTCTAAATCCACAATTAAGTAATGAGCAGCCACTATGTGGATGTCTCTAACTCCACACTCTTGCATGTCCTTGCTTCAGATATAGCTAACTATTGTAATAATCTTCTAGGGGGTGAGTTTTTTTTTTTTTGGTCAGGAAAATAGTGATTCATGTTTTAGACCCTGAACATGAATCTAGCTGTAGATAAGGTACTTGGTTGCAACTTTTATTTTCCTAGTTGTTTTCTTTACTTCTGTTACAGTGATATCAATGGCCTGATCCAAGTCTTTTTATACCTTACAGCCTTCCTATTTATTTTTTGTCTTTGTTTGCCAGATATGTCTTCCCTTATTATGGACAGAGGGCTGTAATGCCAAGGAGTAATGGTTATGTATGATTTTGCTGAAACTCTACATAGCTGTACCCATCTCTGTCGCAGTCTCATAACTGAAGCATCTGTCTGACCAATAAAAAAGCAAATAATTCAGAACTTTAATTGAAAATATTTTATAAACAAACAGGCATTGCTATTGTCTGTTGGATGAGCTGTTTATATACTCTTCCCACCCATTATTTTCCATAGATCCATAATACAGGTTGCCCACACAGCAAACCATGATTGCTCTTGAGTTAACCTCCTTTAGTACATATTGTATCCTGATCATTTTCCTAGAGATTAACAAAGCTTGAATTCCTAGCCAGTGTGCCAGAAGTGTTTTACTGGTACTCAGTGCCCTGTAAGCAAAGCTAAGTATCTTTGATTGCTAAATCACACTTGCTTAAGTTATTTTGAGTGATTGTTATCTTTCCTGCTTTTATTTCTGTGTTTCACTACATTGCTCTACCTCTCACTGTTAATGCCGTAAGACTATTTTGAAATCACCTTCAGCAAGAGATTTCCAGCTGGCTGTTTAAACTGGTTTGTGGTAGCACTGCACTTGTGGGTCTCTTTTTGTGTTTTTACATTAGGAGGATTGGGTTTATTCATCTTGTGGCAGGAGGTGCTTGCCTGGTCTGTATGAGTTGGAAAACACACACAAGGGCATATAGTGCAGTTGTTTTATTGTTCAGAGGGCGTATTAGTTAGTTTTCTGTTTTTTCTGTGCTGCTTTAAGTTTAACACGTTTGTGTGGAGTTGCTCAAACTGTAGCAGCAGATAGCAGTGCCCTGTGCAGAGGCAAACACATAGAAAGCAAATCTGCTGTACAGAATGTTCCATAAAACCAGTCCCTGTAAAGCAGTAAATATAGAGCAAATATCTTGCACATTAACACGCTTACAGTAGCTAGTTGGGTGTTAAGTGGCAAAACCTATGGATTTAGTAGAATTCAGTATTGTGTAAGCATTAAAATTAGTAGACTGTTAAGCACAATCTGCCCGACAAAACACACTTATTAGTCTGCTCCAACAAAGCACCCTTAATAGCCTTCTAACCCCAATAAACCACCCCCTTGTAGTTTACCAATCAAAGTACTGGACAGCATGAATATGCAATTCTCTGATTTCTCTGTAGCCAACTTGGTGGATATGAGTATCTTATGACAATTTAGCAATTTTCTCATGTTTATTAACTGCAACTTATTCCTTAAAGAAATAGACACATTATGTCAGAGGTGTACTTACACAATGACACTGGTGGCTAAACTCTCACATACAAGCGCATATAATGTTGTTGAAACCATGCACACAACAGCCACATCACATAGCTTAACATATGGTGAAGCACTTAAATACAAACATCCTAAACAGTTCCCTAAAAAAAGAATATAGGGAGTAAACACAATGTCCTATGCTGGTCACTTCAAAGCTTTGTCTCTATACTCAGTATCACACAGACTTCTGAGAAGTGATTTTTAACTGCTGTACAAGGCATCCCTAGACCCTGTTTTGATGAACCTTGTCCACATTCACAAAGCAAATGGCATCAGTTTGCAAAGAATTCCCATTGTCTGGAACAGGTTCCTCATCCATATGAAGCAGTGTTCATCCCAAATCCTTTTTAAGTGCAACTTGGACCAATGAATAGGTAATTGGAAATTCACCCCTATCTGACATCTATGTCTATGATGGACAGAGGCAGCCAGTAAATCACCCACTATATAAACCAAATTTGTGGATCACATTTGGTTTGCATAACTAGGTTTATAAGGGACCTTGTGGTCATTAGGCTAGTATACACTAAAGAACATAAGAAACAAACATCAAAATCTGTTTAACTTTACAAATTTATCATAGCAATATTAAATAACCCTTACCTGTTACACCACCTCTTGAATTTACCTTTATCAGGTCAACTTTTCTACAGTATTGCTTTGCTGTCTCCACCCTGCAGACATCTATAGATTCAATGTTGAGGAAGGAGGTGTGAGGAGAGTGTGTTTAGAGGTCTTCATTTTCACTACAATGTTGTGATCTGTGTGGGTAAAAATCAAGTTTTCTACCCCCAATAAATTATGTATCTCTGCTATATGGCTCTATATGTTTTTTGCTTTCTAATAGTATAATAAGCACAGCTATACCAGCTATGTTTTTCAGTGACAATGAATTTGTTTTGGTCTGGTTGAATAACATTGCAGTTACCATATATCCCTGTTGCACAGCTGCAGGGCAGTGTTAATCCTTTCCATCACTTGATTTGTAACAGTTACCTCAAATTCCTGAAGCTTGTTTTCTTGTGGTGCTGGTGCATTCATTATTTGTGCTGTACTTTGCATTACCACAATGAACAAAGACAGTGAGTGCAAGCAATGCAACTGCTGCCAGCTTGTGAGTTATTTCAGATTTGCCTGCTCTGTTGTTTAATAACTTCAACATTATTGGCAAGTCAAGGGATACAAAAGCTAAGAAACATGGTGAATGCACATATTTCTTTAATTACATTTGTTTTTTGACACTTTACTGCCTGACAACCATCACTCTCCATTAATGCTTGACCTGACTGTTTTTCATGGGATAAAAGCTATTCCTTATCCATTTATTTCCCATGAGGCAAGAGTTGATCATGGAGTCATCATCATGACACTCATTAGGGCATTTTATGCATGTGGCCAAACTCGGGCCCTTGTGGATGATGCATTACTACAGTAGGCTCTCCTATGCACCAGTATGGAACTCTTTCTACTTCTTGACACTCCACTACAAGGGCTGCAGCACTGGCTTGGTTATATCCCTTCATATCCCTCCCCTCTAGGTTCTATTCTCAGGGAAGCAGCCTAGTTTCTCCCCAGTTACCACAGGGAGATCTACCACAACCCTCTATCCGAGGTGAATGCACTGACTTAAATTGTGCACCTTCTACCCATCCGTCCCTAGTTTTCTAGGTTTTTGAGTTGTTAATCAATCTTGAATAATCAGGATACAGTTAGAGTTTTAGTTCCTCTACATCACAGAGCTGGGGAATGCAATCATAACTGAGATTAATAATAGCTGACTGTTTGTGCTCTGCAGTCTTAGTATTTGTATTTACTTCTCTTGTTTCCACATTTATTTATTTTAGAATTCCAGGCTGTGATGAGAAACTGGATTAAGCTGCCACCATGTCATATGATCCCATCTATAGCAAATTACAAATATGAATGCCCTTTGATTGAATTTGTTACACAGTCTTCAAGTGACTGCTATACTCCCTTTACTAATACTCAGGCTGTGATGAGAAACTGGATTAAGCTGCCACCATGTCGTATGATCCCATCTATAGCAAATTACAAATATGAATGCCCTTTGATTGAATTTGTTACACAGTCTTCAAATGACTGCTATATTCCCTTTACTAATACTCAGGCTGTGATGAGAAACTGGATTAAGCTGCCACCATGTGTATATGATCCCATCTATAGCAAATTACAAATATGAATGCCCTTTGATTGAATTTGTTACACAGTCTTCAAGTGACTGCTATATTCCCTTTACTAATATATATATATATATATATATATATATATATATATATATATATATATATATATATATATATATGTTCATAGGTTCATAGGTTGATACTAGGCTATCTGCCCTAGGGCATTTATAAGCCTAGCCAGAGTGTGTTTGGCTTTCGCCACCCTTTTAGATTAGTTGACTGTGCCTCTGTATAGTAGGGACACAGAAGAGATCCCAGGGGTAAACCTACAATCTCCCATCCACTCGTCAAGATTTCTCTTGAAGAGGGTTATTGAGGGGCTCTGCCTAACATGGATTGGGATTTTGTTCCAGAGTGAGGGGAACCTCTGGGATATGAATCTGCCCCTCCAGCATGTCCTATTTATTTCTGTGTTGAGGTTTAAGTCCCTGGAGCGTGTAGCTCTACGGGATTTGGATTTCCTGAGGTGGAGCATGTCCATTAATTCTGGGTTGGACATGGCTTTATACGTCAGGCACAGATCGCCTCTGAGTAGGCAGTAAGCAACCGAGTAGAGCTGGGGTTTCTTTAGCCTAACTGCGTAGGGCATCTGTTTGAGTCCCTTGATCTTCTTGGTGAGGTACTTTTGGGGTCTTTCCAGTTGCTGCAGATGTCGGGTAAGGTACATCCCAAATAGGACATTGTATTCGATTATGGGCCTGATGAGTGATGAGTAGAGGGGCACAATGACCTCTCTTGATGTAGATGTGAACACTTTCCTGATAAGGTGGGCTATATAGAAGATCTTTCTTATATATGTATATATATACATATATATATATATATATATATATATATATATATATATATATATATATATATATATATATATATATATATATATACACACACACACACACACACATATATATATGGGTCTACTTGATATAGCCGAAATTTCAAAATGTCAACTTTCATATGGCTGAGACCATATGATCGACATTTGAAATCTCGACCATACAAGTAAAACACAAAACACAAACACAAACTTACCTTAATGCTGCTTCTCCCCCCACACCCCCCCATAACTTAAATACACCAACTCCGAGATCGCACTACAGTGCGGAAGTGGAAATCTTTCCATTCCGCACTGTAGCGTGATGCTGGCTCCCCATGGTTGATATTTAAAATGTCGATCATTTGGTCTCGGCCATATGAATGTCGACATTTTGAAATGTCGACCATTAGAAGGGGACCCATATACACACACACATATATATATATATATATATTTATATATATATATATATATGTTCTAAGCATAGCAGTATAAAGTGGGGACACAACATTTTCTTGCTTTGAACGTCTTCAGTAACAAATTGTATTGTATGATCTTATTTTTGTAATTTTGGAAATACATTTTTCTGGTGTTAAGCTTTAATTCTTAGACAAATGGAGCCAAAAAGTCCCAGAATTAATTTCTTGTTCATGTTCACAAGAATTTCCTTTGACTCACTAGTATAAAGAGTTACAAACAGCCCTTTTTCTGAAGTAGCCTTTGCTTTGCCAAATAGAAGCCATAATTTTGGTTGCGCCATAGCACTTTCCACACTTGCTCATTTTGATCAGTTTTTTCCTAGCCTTCCTTGACTCATTTCTCCTTTAATGCTCTATTGCTATCAAAGAAAGCATTACCACAAGCCTTTTTCCTCATTAATTTTGTAAGTCTTTTTCCACGTATTTTTAACCCTGGAGAAGTCAGAGTAATGTCAGACTATGGAAGGCTGGTACCACTGTGTCATTTACCTGACAAAGAGGGGATATGACAACATGTAGAAATATGTTTGCTATAAAATCTTCAGTAACATAGTTCCACAAGACTAAGAACACAGGGTGACCTTAATTCCTCTTCTTGCCACACATGCAGATATTACAGAGTCTGAGCATGTGGATTCATGTGCTGTGATGACTACACTGTCACTTTTGGCTTTCTAACATATTTTAGAATGTGCAGTGCTACGCCAGACACCTGTCTGACCAGCATGCTTTGCCCTTCAACTCAGATTTCCCACTCCTCCCATGTAGCCTATCTCTTCACTTATCCTGAAATATGTTTGAAAGGAAAAATCAACCTGTAGTGTTCTGTGGATTTAAATAAAAGACTGAGAGTTGAATAACTAACAAGTGAGCCATACTTGCACATTACCATTTAATGGACTCCTGCAGTCCTACACTACAATAAAACATATTTTGTAGAGATGAAGTAGAGTGTATATATATATATATATATATGTGTGTGTGTGTATGTGTGTGATTACACAGAGGATTGTGTGCACATTTCTGATCAATCATCTTTACATGTTCAAGATATACATGCCAAGAACATTTAACATAAAGTTATGATTAGATATACTACATCCTCATTTTTGGTACATAGAGTGCACCAATTGAGTACTGCTTAGTGAGACAGGAAAAATGTGCAGTTAGGGTAAATATTTTAAGGTTTTGAATGCTATGAAACACTTAGTGCTGTTCTGTATGGAGCAGCCAGAAGCTAACTGCACCTCTGACAGTTATATGAGCTTTAAAACTTGTTAAATGTTTCAGTCTGCCTTTTTTTTTTTTTTGCATAGTGTGGGCAGCAAGAAATGGTTTATATTTTTTAAAGCTGTTACCATCTTCCAGCACTATTCTGAAATGGGTACTGCATATGCTTTAGCTAGATATTAGACAACAACATTTTTGAAAGATGCATTGTAAAACATATTATGTACCTCTTTGACATCATAGAGGTGCATAATAAGGTTTAGTAAATGGCACAGTCTGACTATGCTCCAAAATTTGGAAAAATACATCCTTGCTGTGCACCTTTCAAAGTATTAAACCATGCAGACATCAAACGTAGTATCATAATGGGAAATATTAACAGCTTTAAAAACTACACTGCCACACAAAAAGGCAGACTTAATGGTCTAACAGAATTTAAAGTCGTTAGTCCATGAGAGATATACTTAACTTCTGGTCATTTAGTTTGTAGGCAGTTTTAAGTGATTTATGGCTTTCAAAACCATAAAATATGTTGTGCTCCTATAATTTTTATCCCAACTTTTTGTATATTATAGCCATGGAAACTATATGTGCTACTAAGAATTATGACTAGGCTTTGCCATTCATAAGTATTTGCCATGCGTTCTCAACTAAGCATATGAGAGTTGGGAGACATAAACTTTAAGGTAAAAATTTAATGCAGTACACCGTGATTGAAACTATAGATTCATTTAAGGACCTGGGTATATGGGTAGATCCAGCTTTGAGTTTTGATAATCATATTATCCAATTAGATAATGATAGTTATAGATCTATAGGTTGTATAAAAAATTTATAAAGTCTAAGAAATCAGAAATGATGGCATCATTGTTTGTTAATTACATTAGACCCAAACTTGAATATGGAATAAAAGGAAAGTTATAAGAAGGCAAGCATGAGTAAACTTGGAAGAGTACAGCGGAAATATAAAAGGACATCCATGGATGTGAAAATGTAAGTTATTATGAAAGATTAAAATATCAGAAGTTGTACAGCGTTCCATATATATATTTAACAGAAGATCTTATTCAGCTATATAGGGCATTTAGGACAACTACCTATGGGAATGTTTTAGATTATCAAAGAGCAGACTCATCAAACAATATACGCAGAAGATACTATAGGAATGAGAAGTGTACTCATTGGTTCTATGAGAAAGCGGCAGATGCATGGAATAGACTACCAAACTGCATTAAAGCAAGTACAAGTTTAGATATTTTAAGAGCACCTGGACACTTATTATGAGACAACTGTTATGGTATATTGGCATGCTAGAAGGGCATTAATGCCCATACTTGAAATATTTGTATGTATGTATGTATGTATGTATGTAACATGGATACCAAGATTCACCTCATGAGTTTTGCACTCACAAGGTACATTTCTTGGTATCCATGTCTCCAGCACATAGAAAATGGTTATGAATGGAAACTCAAATCAAAATCCTCTATGTATTTTTCCTAATTTCAGAAAGTAAACAATGTGATCCATGTTATATTCTAGTTCCAGGTAGCCACACTCCTGAGCCTACCCTTCACACATTCAGAATTATGTCAGCACTTGAGTCAGGGTTTAAGTCAGCAAAAAGTCTCTCTCACCACCTGCAGTATGACTTCCATACAAATTCTGAACCAAGTGAATGGAGAAAAGCTACAGTCATTCCCCTGCATAAGGGAGGTCCTTCCACAGACCCAGGCAATTACAGACCCAAAAGTCTGACCAGCTGCATATGCAAAGCTATGGAGGGATTTATCATGAAATTTATCAGTCAAGACATAGGGAGCCTCCCAAACACTGGACCCATCTCAGTTTGGTTCCTCAAGGGCAGGTCATGCTTACTCAACCTGATAGATTTTTTGAAAAGGTCACCAAAGTAATGGATGAAGGCAAAATGGTACGTAAAGCAAACCTTGACCTGACCAAATATTTTGACACAATTCCCCAGCCAGGCATCGTAGAAAAGCTAAATAAATTGGGAATAAACCCTTATGCCACCCAATGGATTTACAACTCACTCAAAGATAGGACACAGATAATCAAAATAGGGGAACTTAGTTACCTACATAAACAGTTCAGTCACCAGTGGAGTCCCCCAGAGTCCTGTGTTAGGACCTCTCCTGTTTGGCATCTACTTTTCTAAAGTAAAAGCCAATACCCAAAGGGCTCTGGCTTATTAAATCTGCAGATGACTACAAGCTAGGAACAGTCATTTAATTCCCAAATGATTTAGCCATCCTGCAGGAAGGATTTCTCAAACAAATAAGTGGTGCCAAAATCATGGACTGAAACTAAATGCCAAAAAACGTATGACTGCATCCTAGGGGAAGTCATCTATCCCAGAGAACTACCACATTGACCAAACACCCCTAAGAGTTTTTCCAGTTGTTCAGAATTTGGGAACCTATGTGAACAGTGTCCTAACTTTTGACCAACATGTGTCTATTGTTGTAAGAATGTTGTGTCTTTCAGCTTTTCCCGGTTAGGGGTCGCCACAGTGGAACTCCACTCCGCTAATGATTGGCAGTAGATGTTTACGTGCCGAGTTGCCAGCCCTGATGCACAACCTTCAACGAAGGTACGCCCATTCATGCATGTCTCTGCACAGAAGATGCTCTAGCTGAGAATCGAACACGACAATGTCTTACTGTGAGGTGACAACGCTACCACAGCACCACCACCGCAGCTTGTCTATTGTTGTAAGAATGTCCTTTTATATTGTACAGCTTATTATAAACAAATGGATTGCATCTAGATCTATGGATGTCATTGTCCCCTTTACTTTATTAGACCAGTGATTGAATATAATGCCCCCTTTGGCTTGTATCTCTCCAGACACACGAAACACCTTACTAAGAGGATATAAAGCCTAAACAACATGCCCGACATGGACTGACTCAAAGCTCTGTCACTATACTCTGTATCCTACAGACTGATAAGAGGTGACCTGTGTCTGGTATACACGGCATCCTTTGACCCAGTACTGATGAATTTAATGCACATCAGCCAGTGAAATGGCACAAGACATATTTGGTGTAGTGGTCTAAACCTCTTCTGCAACATCAGTAGAATGGTTTAGAAGGACAGATATATCTTGTGCAGGATACCACTGCTGTGGAACATACATTCCATCCACATAAAACAAAGTTTATACCTGTCCATATTCAAGCACAACTTAGAGCTATGGATGGGAAATAGAACATTTATCCCAGGTCTTCCCCGTGTACTACTGATGGATCAAGAAAGCTCCTATATGCTTTAACCCATGCATGGGTCCCCTCAAATCATCTATGGTATGGTATGATCACAGTTATTCCATATAGGTGTAATATATAATTATTGACCATGGGATGGTAAGACCAATTTATAACCAAATGGGTTAAGTTATTTTGAGCAAAAAAGGGAAATTGACTAGGCTTAAAATGGCCCGAAAGGGCATCTAGCCTAGTATTTACCTATGAACCACAGTAACAATTATCATTTACGCAGTGTGATCTCTAACATGTTCAAAAGAGAACTGCTAAAGCAAAAAACTCAGCCAGTGTCTTGTTTTGACATTTATTTACAACTCAGTCATTCAAGCACTTGGTGAAACTTCAGTTGCCAGTTCACAGATTTCAATCATCTCAGCATTCTTTACAGGAATGCTACTTTAAAAATGAAACACCATCAATTATCATACACTGAAGTCTCAGAAATATCAAAGTTTAATGTGGGGATTGAACCTGCAGAGAAGGACAGGCTAAACTTGCCAAGTAAAGCACTGTCATACTGCAGCTGATGAGGGATATTTGTTGCTGGCTTAAACCCCCATCTCAAGTGCTGATGTAATTCTGAGTGTGTGAAAGGCAGGCCATGAGGTATAGCTCAAGGGCATGGCTGCTTGGCACCAGCATTTAACCTCCTCTACATCCCTCCCTACTACTGTATCGCAATCTGATCTCTTGAACTTCAGCCACCACTAGTGCTCATGGGAAGAAAAACCCAATCTGCTTTCTGTCCCCCAGGATTGGCCTGCCCATCCTTCCTTACAGCACCACTATGTGCCTCAGCTGCTAAATGAACTCTGCTCTCCTGGCTTATAGTGAGTGACTTTATCCTTCTATGCCACTAGGTCAGATGATTAAAGAAGTTTTCTTCTTTGAGAAGCACTGAGGTATGCTTTGTGTCTTGAAAGAAAACGAGGCTGCATGAGAATAGCTGTTATCATGATTAAGTAGTTTAAAGGGAAGAGAACCAAGGAGTAGAGCAGAGTGATCCTTTATTATAACTGCATCGTTTTAGTCAGCACACTGTTGTGCTCTACCAAAATCGATACATATAATTCTGCAATGCATTCTGTCTGTTAGCATTACATTGTGTGTGAAACTGTTATGAATGTGAAGTGTATATTCAAAGTGAATAAGAACACATTTAACTACTCTTTTATTATTTTTTTGTTTTTTGTTTTTTTTTTTTTGTTTTTTTTGCAGCTTAAGTGGTGTTGATTTCATAAGTTCTCCGAAGTCAGAAATAGATATGATTTATGAATGTGAGGTATTGTAGCTACAAGAAGAGATGTTTTTAATTCCAGTTTTTGTAACAGAAGGATAAATAAGTAAAGAAGAGCTGATGATGACACTGCTTGAGTACTGTAAGACATGACTTTGTTTAGTTATAGTTTGCTGTAGTTTGCTTTAATTATACATAGAGGAATCAGTTATGTAGATTAGAAAGGTTAGAATAAAGCTTAGAGCTCAAAGTGCATAGTGAGTGGTCTGATATGATTAACAAAAAAAGATTATATTTAGGATGATTCATGGGAAAGGAATTAATAAAATGTCTTATAAAGCAGGGAAGAAAAGGAAGTCTTATGATAAATGGACTGAGCTCTTCAGTGATGTTTCTAAAAGTGTCTAAAAAGATCTGCATCATCAAATAGAGCTCTGCAAAAAACACTATGTATTTGTTTTTAAATAACTGTAAGGGAACCTGTCAACTGATCAGTGGTAATTTATGTATGTCCTCTACTGTGTGAGCCTCTTCTTCATGTATGAACTATATATATGCAAGTTGTAGATCAGTGTGCATTTTGAAGTTAGTCAGCCACTGTAGCTAGATAGCATGTGCATATAAGTTACTGAGCACATGCAAGATCAGTGCCATTTTGTATATCAGGCAGAATGAGTGTAGGCATGAATGGGGATGCACAGCGAGTGTGTTTGAAGTGATGAGTCAGTTAGCTTATGAAGTTCAAAGTACATGTTCCATTTACAACTTCTGATGTGTTTATGTACAATAAACAACTTGAATGCATACCCAGCCTCAATGTCTCATTTGAATACACTAGACATGCGACATGGTGTCAGAATGGGATCAGAAGCTGCTTCAGCTTACAAAACATCAGGCACAAAGTTAAATGTGGAGAAATATATAGGAATGAACTTGCAAACAGGTCAGCGGTTTTTCAAAGGTACTTAAACTCATTTAAATGATTTTTCAGTCGTTGAATGTGTGGCAAAGCATTCAAAACATTTGAAATAATTACTGAGATAAAATGTCCAAAATAATGACATACAGAAAAAGTGTCTGAAATAATTTCCGAAGTGTTTAGTATGTATGCAAAGGCTAAAACATCTGAATTTATTTGCGATGTATGACTTTTTCACATTAACTGAAACTTTTCAAAGTATCTGGAGCATCCAGAGTGTTCACAGTGTTTGCAATGTTAAGAGTACTATTTCAGAGAGACTGTTGTGCAGTTGGGCATAATTACAAGTACCTGGTCTATGCTTATATTTAAACAAATGTTGTTGTTATGGCAGAGGGACTTCACAGACCTGGACCACTAGTGCTTGATAATAATATTGAGAATTGGCGAGTGTTTGAGCAAGAATATGATATTTTCTTACAGGCTGCATTTTTTGATAAAGACACATGTGCAAAAGCATTTATATTTCTCAATTTAGCTTGCTCAGAAGCCATTGAGAGGGAATGCTCATTTGTATATGCACCTGCCATGTATGCAAGGGAAGGGGAGAACCACCGTATTGTAATACAAGTTGAAACTCGGGAAGACCCTGAGTGCTTAAAACATAAATTTAGAAAAACATGTAACCCTCAAATGAATATTATGATGGAAATACACATATTTTACACAAGAAATCAAAAGCCTGGTGAAACAATAGCAGCATATGTTACTAACTTGAGAAATAAATCTAAAACATGCAGATCTGGTGATTTACAGGATAAGTTGATAAAAGACCATCTTGTGTGTGTTGTTAATAATGCAGTGAGAAAGATTTGCTTCAAGACAGTGGTTTAACATTGAGCAAAGCCATAGAGATTTGTGAAATATAAGAGTTTACAGAAAAGCATACAAATATGCTTACAAATGAGAAAAGGATGCTTGCAGTATCTGCTAGTGTGAATGTTGATAATGTACAGCAGCAGAAAGTTAAGATGAAACAGAAATATAAACCGAAGGCTACCACAGCCAACCTCATTGTTAACTGTCATAATTGTGGAGGCAGTCATGAACCTAAATGAGAAAAGTGCTTAGCATTTGGTCAGCAATGTCACATATGTAAAAACTGGAATAATTTCAAGTCTAAAGTGGCGCAATCTTATATAAACGACAGCATACAAAGAAGCAAGTAGATCAGATAGAGAGCTGTGAGCAAACATTTTATGCTGATGGTGTCTCTGTGATGGAGGAAATAGTTAATATGGCAGACTATTAGATGTCAGCAAAGCGTGAAATATTTTGTACTGTATGAATTAATGGGAAACCTGTAGAGCTTAAAGTAGATACTGGAACAAATTGGAATATTTTATCAGCACAAATGTTTGCTAAAGTAAAAACAGGTGAGAAACCTGATTCAGCAAAATGTACAGAACTAGTTGCTTATGGTGGTGAAGAGATACAAACTGACAGCGCAGAAAATTTTTTATGCCATTCTGCTAGAAACAGCTATGACTTGCAGTTTTACATAGTCAAAAGACACATGCAGTCACTGTTAGACCTCAAAGACAGCTTGAAAATGGGAATGATTTCATTTAATAAAGAAGTCCACCATAAAAGTGAAAATTTTACACACAATATTTTTATTGAATATGCTGATATTTTCAAAGACGAGCTTGGCAAACTTACAGTCACATGTTCCATGAAGTTAAACCATGAAGTAAACCCAGTTATCAGACCAGCAAGGGAAATTCTGCTAGCAATGAAGAGTAAAGTAAAAGCAGAACTTGAAAAAAATGGTGAATTTAGGTGTCCTTACTCCAGTAGAAGAACTGACTGAATGTGCATTCTCTATGGTCAGAGCTCATAAGAAAAGCTCAGACAATATTCAAATATGTATTAATCCAAGAGACTTAAACAAAGCACTGAAACATCCTCATCATCCAATGTGCACAATAGAAGAAGTAGCCGCTCTCATTCCAAATGCCACTGCTTTTTCAGTCTTAGATGCAAAAAGTTCCTTTTGGCAAATTTTGCCGAATCGCTAATCTTCATTGTTAACCACTTTCAGTACACCACTTGGTACATACAGATTTTTTAGAATTCCATTAGGGATAAATTTGCCAGTAAAGTATTTCAAAGTGCAATGTAGCAAATTTTTTCTGGTTATCCATGTGCTATCATAGTAGACGACATTATTGTAGGGGACAATGGTGAAGACTAGCATGATAGAAATTCAGGGAAAGTTCTAGACCATACACATGAAGTAAATCTTAAACTGAATCCTCAGAAATGTAAATTCAAACTGGAAGTAGTTACTTATGTGGGACATTTATTTACCAGTTCTCGCTTACAACCAGATCTGACTAAGCAAGCAGCAATTCTTGAAATGCCAGTTCCAGAGAATGTCACATCTTTACATTTTCCTGGTATGGGCAAATATTTAGGAATGTTCATCCTAGACCTGAGTGAGCTTTCTGCACCATTATGTGAGTTGACATGCAGAAATGTAAACTGGTCCTGCTTGGAACAACACCAAACAGCATCTAATATCCTGAAGAACAAAAAAATGCCAATCCGCCTACACTGAGTTATTATGATGTTTACAAACCTGTAACACATTCTTGTGATGCTTCAAAGTTCAAAACATTAACTCAAACAGAGATACAGTATGCACAAATAGAGAAAGAACTTTTGGCAGTAGTGTTCACATGTTCAAAGTTCAATGATTATATTTATGGAAGACCTAGCCAAATAAAGACTGACCAACAACCTCTGGTGACAATTTTGAAAAAGCCAATACATACAGCCCCAGCACGCTCATGACGTATGATGTTAAAATTGCAAATGTACAATTTCAATATTGTCTATACAAAAGGCAAATATTTATACCTTGTTGATGCTTTGTCAAGAGCACCCAGATAAGAAAGCAGACTTGAAGTAATGGAAGTCAGAAATTATTCATCATCGCATTTTGATGAACTCAGAAATCATACAGCTTCAGACCCAGTTCTCCAGAAGCTAAAAAGTGTTATCAGTCAAGGATGGCCGAAATGACAAACCTGTTTACCACTTGATATTCAACCGTATTTCCCTTATTGACACAAGCTCATGATGGAAGATGGAGTCATCATGAAAGGTCCTAAAGTGGTAATTCCTAAAGCATCACAACAGGAATATATCAGAATTTTGCATTGTGGTCACGCGAGTACTGGTTCAATTAAAAGAAGGGAAAGAGGCATAGTATTTTGGCCTTCTATGTCAAAAGATATAGAGAAAGAAACTCTAGCATGTTCAATTTGCAACAGCACCAAACCACACCAACAGAAATAACTACTTCAGTTAAACCAGATTCCTGAATTACCATGGTTGACTATTGCTTACTGATATTTTCAAATGGAATGGTCAGCATTACTTAATGTTAGTAGGCTCTTATTCAAATTGGTTAGAAACTGACCTTCTTCCTAACAATGTTCAGCACTGTCATTACCAAATTGAAGGGACATTTTTACGTCCATGGTAGTCTGCACAAAATCATATCTGACAATGGTTCACAGTTTACAAGCCAGCAGTTTAAGAAATTTGCTGAGTCTTGGGACTTATTCATATTACTAACAGTCCTGAGTATCCACAGTCCAATGCATTAGCTGAGCATGCAGTTCAGAGTGCAAAATATTTGTTGAAGAAATCCAAGAGAGAAGGTACCAATGTTTTCCTTAACTTAATCTCAGAGTCATTCCTTGAGATAACTTACTTGGTTCACCTGCTCAGAGACTGATGTCCAGACAGACTAGAACAACTCTTTTGATCAGTAAACAATTGTTATCACGAAATGCAAAGAAAAACAGAATGGTCAAAACTCAACTTTTGAGAAAACGTAAGCTCAGTAAACCTTTTAGACCATTAAGACAAGGAGAAGTTGTGAGAATGCAAACATCTAAAGGATGCAACCGAGTGGGAATCTTAAAGAATATTTATGAAGAACCAAGATCTTACATCATACAATGTGAAGAAATGGATTTTAGAAGGAATCAAAGACATATATTACCAGTCTTTGAACCAGTGACAAACCAGATTACTTGTGCTAATGACTGTATTTCTCAGAGTGGCTCTACACCTGTTTGAATTCCAGAGGACATTGTACTTTCTTCATATAAATCTCCAGATCCTGTCCCTGTTGCTAAATCTAGTCAAAACTTTTATGTGACCAGATCAGGCAGAATTTCCAGACACAATCCAAAATACTTGAGTACAAATTTGTTATTGAAATGTTGATGTGATATCTAGCTTGTAAAATGTCTTCTTCGCTTGTTGCATGTCGAACAAATTAAAAAGGGAGGATGTAGATCAGTTTGTATCTTGAACCTAGTCAGTCACTGTAGCTAGATAGCATGAGCATATAAATTACTGAACACGTGCAAGATCTGTGCCATTCATGCCAGAGTGTGTGCAGGCATGAATAAAGATGTACATGCGAGTGTGTTTGAGGTGATGAGTAAGTTAGTTAGCTTGTGAAGTTCAAAGTACATGTTCCATTTACAACTCCTGATGTGTTTACGTACAGTAAATGACTTGAATGCATACCTAGCCTCAGTGCCTCATCTGAATACATGAGACATACGACACAAACTATAAGATTCCTGATTTTTAATGGTAAACAACAAGAATTCCCTTTCTTTTAAGATTGATCAGACTCAGGGTTTTAGTACTCATTTATCCTGTAGTTAAACAATTAAGATATAGTACTAGAGTTACAAAGGTGATGGGGCTGTACAGGCAAAAGCTGTTTTTGCAATTTTTCTCAAGTTAACTACATGGGTGATTGACTTTTTGCACTCACTGGTGTGCATTACAATTAAGTAACAGTTGATAAATTGGAGAACTCCATGTATAATGTCAGTATGGAAGAAAGAGTCTCAAAACTTCAAAACAGGAAGGACACAAATTTCCTGTAGTCAATGTATCATTAATTTGGAACTGCCTAGTTGCATTATGGGTATGGAGAAGGAGACAAAGTCAAGTTTCACTTTTATCCCCCTTATTCCTCTTCTCAAAGTCTGTTTAACCACAGAGTAGCTATAATTAGAAATCTGGGATATGGGGCTTGCCCTAATACTGGTGGGGCATGGGTCTTTCTCTCCTGCAAAATAGATTTGTTTTACATGTTTATATGATATTAGGAGTGTTTTGATATTCAAACTGATACCTTCTGAGGATTTAGACATCTTAGTGTAGATTAACCATCTGTCAGCTAAATGACACATGATTATTTGTACTGAATCAGATTAATTATATGTCTATACCTATTAATCTATCTATGTATTTATCTTTAAACAGACAAACCAACAAGAACAGAGAGAGAGTGAAACTACATATTCTGTTTACTCATTTTAACTTAATTTATTGTTTGCAACTATACACATTTTTAACTCCCTTGTCAGTCTACTTTGTGTCTGAAAAAGGGCTTTCTTACCAGCCAATTTTTCTTGGAAAAGTCCTAGTAGTTAAAAAGATAAATATATTTAAAATAAATGAATTAAAATATTTAGTTGTACTTCTCTTTTCTCATTTGTTTAATTGTGTGCATTGCATATGAATGAGAGACAGATGACACTTTAAATACCTTGGCCAGTTATGAAGTACTTCAGAGATCCAGGGAGACTGGATTTGAGTCTAAATTGAAGCACATACTTCTTTAACACTCGGTTTGCAGAACTTTGATCCATAACTTTGCCTCCTAAAGCTTCTAAATGATACCACAGTTTATTTTAGCTTTGGGTACATATCAATTCACTCTGTCCTTTTCTGTTTTTGTCTGATATCTATTTTGTCTCACTGCCTATCTATCTACATAGTATCTACCTATCTATCTATCTATCTATCTATCTATCTATCTATCTATCTATCTATCTATCTATCTGTTAATATCTGTCTGTCTAAATAATTAATGTATTCTTATTCTTTATTACCGAACTGCAAAAAAGTAGTTAACCTTGAGGAAGAATTTTGTGAACTATCCAATAGCAGTTAACGGTTTTAAGTGAGTGGTTCAGATTCAGGTGGCACATAGACAAATTCATCAAAGTACTTAAATCAGCTAATTCAGCCAAATACTGCTTTCATTAAAAGAGACAGAAGTACCCGTCACTTCTCTGCTTTGAGAACATTCTATTCTTTTATTACAGCTATGTGCTATTTTACTATACACCTATGTTAGGCAGTCTGCTTCAATTTGTCTGACTGCCTGACACATGCCTGTGACTAAATTTTTTTTGTGTGTGTGTGCGTGTGCGCGCGCGTGTGTGTGTTGAAGGTCTAAGATAAAATTAAGACAGTATTACAATATAAATTTCAATTCTTGCTGACATATCAACATAAAAAAGCAAACATAAAAAAATAAATAAATATTATAGTTTATGATACAATATTAATTAACACTGTAGGTATCAACAAAGAACTACAGAGAATTTATATTCATAAGTTAAGCTAGGGTGAAATGTTAGAAATAGGATCATAAGAGGTTACTAGGCTATTGGCCCTGAGGCCGTTATAAGCCTAGCCAAGAATTTAGCCCATGTTTAGACAAGTCAGCACCCAAAGCTTCTGTCCAGCAGGGGCACAGGTGGAATTTTAGAAATGCATTTTCTGTTCCCCATCCAGTTATCCAGGTTGCACTTAAAAATGGATAATGAGGTACTCTGCTTTATGTGGAAAGGCAGTCTATTCCACAAAAGGGGGAGTCTCTGGGATACAAAATCTGTCCCACCAACAAGTCCTATTGATAACACAGACCAGGTTGAGGTCACACTTATGGGTTGCTCGAGTGGAGCTTGACTTGCGGATATGCAGCAGTCCCATCAAGGTGGGGTCTGAGCTTGTATTGTGTGCCAGTCAGCAGTCACCTCTGAGGAGTCTGTATGAAACAGAGTAGAGGGAGAGGGCTTTTAGCCTATCTGTGTAGGGTAGGTGTTTGAGGCCCTGGATTCTCCTGATGAGGAACCTCTGTGGTGTCTCCAGCTGCTGCATGTGGTTTGTGAGGTAAATGGCAAAGGGGAGGTGTACTCAATAACTGGCCTTATAAGAGAAGAATACAGGAATGTTATGATCTCTTTGTCCATGGATGAGATGCCTTTACTTAAGAGGTGGCCATGTAGAAAGCTTTACATACAATGGAAGCAACGTGGTGGTCAAAAGTCAGGTTGCTATCAACCTGGGTGCCCAAATCACTCATTACTCATTGTGTACTTAGGACATTGTTATTAATGTGATAATGTGTGGGGACATCACTCTCCCCAAAGGGGATGATGCATTTTTTTGGCATTCAGCTTGAGGCCATGTTTCTGGCACCAGTCATTTGTTTGGGTGAGACACTCTTGGAGGATGTCCACATCACTTGGGGAATTGATGACTGTTCCCAGCTTGTAGTCATCTGGAAACTTGGTCAGCCATAGCCCACTGGTTTTGGCTTGTACCTCAGAGAAGTATATCCCGAATAACAGAGGCCCCAGGAATGATCCCTGGGGTACGACACTCGTTACGGGTCTATTGCTTGAGGTGGGTTCCCCTATTTTCATTAGGTGGGTTCTATCAGTGAGCTAGTTTGCTACCCATCTTTTAACATATGGATTGATGCCTAGTTGAGAGTGTTTATCTACTATGCCCGAGTGCGGAATAGTTTCAAAGGCTTTGGTCAGGTCAAGGAATCTCTGGGCAGTTATGTTTTGGCATGCGTAGTTCTTCCAGTCTATGGTTGGATAGTTAAAGTCACCCAGGATCAGGGTAAAGGGTTGAATTTTGATAGATTTGAAGAGGCTCAGATAGGTGGAGTGGGCACCTTGAGTCAAATTTGGAGGCCTGTAGCTAGCTGTAATTTGAATAGGGGTCTTGTCGATGGTTAACTGCACCTGGAGTGTCTCCTGTGTTTCATACTGTTTGACCAGCCTGGAGGTGTGTGTGCCTTTAATATATATTGAAACTCCACCTCCTTTGGCTTTGCTGCCCACATTTTGGAGCCTGAATGTATGATAGGATGAGTAACCAGGTAAGGATGTGGTGCTCTCTGCAGCTTTGAACCAGGTGTTTGTGACTGCACAAATGTCAGCATCTTCCAGGGTTCAGAATGCTTGCAATGAGTACAGTTTCATGTTTAGACTCCTAGCATTTAGCAGTATGACATTTAATTTGTGTTTTGTTGAAATGTTTATGTTGGTAGTATCGACCTCATGACTTTTCCTAGAAAAGGCAGTATGGGGAGGCAAGGGCCTTTGCCAGAAGCCTGAAGCTCAAGTGAGACAGATGCAGGCCATCTCTAGCAAAGCATCATGGTCTGTCGATCATATCTTCCTAGGCTGTGAAGCACTGGATCCCCCTGGAATGACACCAGAAATTAAGCCAATTGTTAAAGTCAATCAAATGTGAAAAATAACTGCCCTGAAAAATTCAGCTGCATTCACAATAATGCCATTTTACTAGAAAATTCTGCTTCATCCAAAATATGACTGTATTACTATGATTTGTATACTTTCATTGTACATAAAGTTTCAAGGTCATACATCACAGACTCCATAAAATGAATCTGTATACTAAATGTTTGATTTCTCTTATGTCTAGAATGTGCTTTTTCATCTTGAGAGCTCACATGAGTAAGACGCTAACAGATAAAAAATCTAGGATCAGCTCATAGAAATTAGCTTCTCAGCAAGTTCATTGGTAAAACCAATTTATTCCTAAAATGATCAAATTTGTGAAAATATTCTTTAAACAACATCATTTGTAAACAACTGATATTTTAAATGCAGACAAAGTGGGTATGAAGCAAAGTTCTATAAGTCTGGCAGAAACCATGGAAAAAGACTTTATGAGAAAGCAGACACACGCGCTCACACACACACACACACACACACACACACACACACACACACACACACACACACACACACACACACACACACATACTGTCATAATGTTTGTACCAATAGTTTATCAGAGCACAGTGCCTACTGTCATAAGATACTGAACTACAATGACATAGGTAAGAAATGTCTACTACCATTTCTTGTATATTATGTATTCCCCAGCTAGGTCACATAAAGAGTTCAACAGACTCTAATAGTTATTTTAATACTATTTACTCAACTGACTACCATATCTTTATGACTGGTTTTGTGGGGCATACCTTGTTATACCAGTTCATTGTGATTTCAGACTCTCTGCAGTTGCTGAGCTGGTTTGTATCTTCTGAGATATAGCATATTAATCCCTGTAAATTTGTCAACAAGGTGTTGTACTGGCATACCTTGGTGGCAGACAATGGGGCTTGTGGTTTCTATCATTCAGAAACTTTAATCCAGGTCAGGAAGTGCCTTTGTCCTTGCATGGGTTGCACAGTCATCAGTTCAAGCTGCCTCATCTCTCTGATCACCCTGTCCCTCTGTACATCTTCCAAGCTGCTGTGGAGTGGATTGCTAGCCTCCAAATGACATCTTATCACAGGTTATGACAGAAGGTCCTTAAAGAGAGAATATTTGTGGGCTACTTAGACTTTTCCCAAGCTGAGCAACTTAAGGATACACAAATCCATTTCCAAGCTGTGCATATTATTATCACCATTAGAAATCTAGCTACCATTTACTGAGTAAGTCAATATCATGATTTAATTTCCAAACATAAACAGACCACCTCAAATGCAAGTTTTTAAAGTCAACTGTAACTGTTTTCATTGGCTTAGCATATAATTTATATATTGGTTTATATGGGCAGGGTATATTTTTCCTTTTGTGCATGTTTCACCTTTTGGTGCACATCATATGCTAACATAGCTCTCTTGTTGATCCCACATTTAGATCAATTTATTCCCTGCCACTGTTCCAGCAATCATCATCATCAACACTTTTCAAGAGATTAATCTGCTACTTTTTCAGCTAGTGAATCCTGAAGGGTAAGATGGTCACAGTGATCTAAGACCATACTTTTGGGGAGCATTTAATATTTGCTGTGCCAGCCCTAACTTGTTTCCACATACTGCACCCTTGAAGATAAACTAAGAAATATATGCTCCCATTTCCAATTATGCGAGTCCCTTGGGGTGCATTGAAACTAATGCAGGTGGAACTAGCTCTTGTTCTCCAGCAGGGTCAGTCTCACAGTGGAATAGATCAATTCCTCTCTCCCAGGATAGGAAAGCTGCCCATAACGATAGCATCCCATCTCATCCATAATGTCATTTCTGACACATGGTACTGGTGTATCTAAAGCTTTTTATATAATCTCAACAGTTTTCCAGTGCAATAACTTTAATGTTTTTAAACTATTTATGGTTTCTTATTATTCTTGTAATACTCTTAATTATCTATATCGTGTGCTGCACAGTATACTTGTAGTCATTTGGAAGTAATAAGGTAACTTTGTGCAAATTTACATCAATGCTGCCCCATGTCTTTGTATCTAATATAACATAGTAGATGGGACTCATACACAAGCAGGTAGGGCTCTGTGGAATCTAAACTGGAGCTTGCTAAGGCCAGACTGCAAAATGAATAGTGCTGCTAGAAAATAATAGCTTTCAAAAGGTAATGGTTGGAAGTCTCTAAGTACTGAAAAGGAACCCTGTTAACTAGAAGCGATGTCTACAAGCTATACTGGAGGCATTGCAGCCCTTTATTTGAAAAGAGCTGCAATGTCTACAAGCTATACTGGAGGCATTGCAGCCCTTTATTTGAAAAGTTCTTCTCCTGGGTGAAGAAGGTTCTTTGTCTTTGTGTCAAGTTCCACTAAAAGCAATAGGGACTAGAGTGAGCTGTATTTTATGCTTGTAACTACTGAACTGTTTTGTTTAGAAAAACAACATGACAGTGTATCACAAAGCAGTAATCAGAATTATGAAAATTGAAAATGCTTAGACATCTTACTTCACAGAACTGTCTATGAGAACTGTAGTTTGATTTTTGCTATTCACCAAGCTGATTAAATGTATCTTTTTATTTTGTCTGGATAAATAAACCTGAGTTATAAATCTACAGAACTAGCCTTCAGACTTACACACACACACACACACACACACACACACACACACACACACACACACACACACACACACACACACACACACACACACACACACACATTTTATGTCTGCATATTTCTGTCTAATTATCTATGTATCTGTCTATCTATCTATAAAATGCCATTCACTTAGTTAACACTTCATTTGTCAACAAAGTAAACTGCACTGTTCATAGGTTCATAGGTTCATAGGTGTGTACTTATCTAATGGCCCTGGAGCCTTTACAAGCCTAGCCCCAAATAAATTACCCAGACACTGTGCCACCCGATGTTAGTTAACTGTGCCTATATCCAGTAGGGCAACTGTAATGATCCCTGGTGTGAACTTTCTATTAGGCATCCACTTGTCAAGATTTCTCTTGAAGAGGGCCAGCGAGGTGCTCTGCTTGACATGAATGGGAAGCTTATTCCAGAGTATGGGCAGTCTTTGGGAGATGAACCTATCCCTCCAGCATGTTCTGTTAATTGTGGTAATGAGGTTGTGATCTCTGGAGTGTGTGGCATGGGGGGATTGGGATTTCTTTAGGTGCAGCATTTCAAGTAGGGTTGGGTTGGACATGGCTTTGTAAGTCAAGCAGAGATCACCTCTAAGTAGATGATAAGAGACTGAGAACAGCTGAAGTTTCTTGAGTCTGTGCATGTAGGACATGCGTTTAAGGCCTAGGATCCTTTTTGGGAGGTACCTTTGTGGCCTCTCCAGCTGTTGTTTGTGTCTTTTCAGGTACATGCCAAATGGGGCATTATATTCAATGATTGGTCTAATGAGGGATGAGTAGAGAGGGATGATGACCTCTTTCATGTGCCACGTAGAAGGACTTTCTGACCACAGTGGCAATGTGGTGGTTGAAGGTAAGGTGGCTGTCGACCTGGGTGCCCAGATCTCTTCAGTGTTCAGTGGGCTCCCATCAACATGGTAATTCATGGGAATTGAGTTTTTTTTCCAAATGGGATGATAGTGCATTTTTTGGCATTATGCTTCAGGCCATGGTTCCAACACCAGTCATTGGCCTCAGACAGGCCCTTTTGTAGGATGTCTGCATCACTTGGGGAGTTAATAATGACTTCTAGCTTGCAATCATCAGTGAACTTGGTCAGCCAGAGTCCTTCTGTGTTGGCCTGGACTTCTGAGACGTAGATGCCAAACAGGAGAGGGCCCAGGACTGAGCCCTGTGGGACTCCATTTGTGACTGATCGACAGTCTGACTTGGAATCCGCAACTTTCACTCTGTGGGTCTGTGAGACAATTTGCAACCCACCTAGTGATTTAAGGATTGATGCCTAGTTTGGTGAGTTAACCAATCATACCTGAGTGGGGAATGGTATCAAAGGCCTTGGCCAGGTCAAGGTAGGCTGTATGCACTGCCTTACCCTCATCCACAGCCTTGGTGACTGCCTTGAAGAAGGCAACCAGGTTCAGCAAGCAGGATCTTCCCTGGACAAAGCCAAACTGTGTGGGATTAAGAGTTTGAAGATTGCCTATATCTTTGTTAATCAGGTCCATGATGATGTGCTCCATAGCTTTGCATACCAGACTCGTCAGGCTAATAGGGCAATAGTTCTCAGGGTCTGTAGTTGCTCCCCCTTTATGGAGTTGGATGACTGTAGCAGTGTGCCATTCGTTAAGGAGGTAAGGCTGTGATTGAATAGGCCACACAGATGTGGTGCCAGTTAATTTTGTAGATCATGTAGGATGCAGTCAGGGATATTATCAGGTCACATGGATGCTGTATTCTTGGCTTTGGACAATGCAGCTTTTACCTGTGCCGCAGAAATGTTGGGTACCAGGATTTCTTCTGGTATTGTGATAGGGCCCGGGGGGGGGGTAAAGTTGGCACTGAATCTGTTGGCAAGTTTGTTGGCTATATATGCTGGCTCAGTATAGGAGGTGCCATTGTGCAATAACTCAGAGCAAATCTGGGTATTGCCTTTGAGGTTTTTCTTATAGCTATAGAAGGCTTTGTGGTTG
Organism: Protopterus annectens; assembly: GCF_019279795.1. NCBI lineage: Eukaryota > Metazoa > Chordata > Ceratodontiformes > Protopteridae > Protopterus > Protopterus annectens. The sequence continues at coordinate 397,047,527 of NC_056733.1, forward strand.
TTTTTGGTGCCAGTCACAATTCTGCCTTCATAGCTGGCTTTACAGGATATGATAAGGGATCATAGCTTTTTGCTGAGACTAATAAGGGAGGTTTTCTACTCTTGTGACTTCATTTTTTTCTACAACAGTTTCCTCCTTCTGTTGTAGAGTTTATTGATGGCTGGGGACCACCAGATTGGCTTCCTTTTTTGGAGGAAAGCATCTTAGTTCTATTTGGTATGGCAAGGTCCATGCATTTGTGTACATTCTCATGCAGTGCATTGGTGTATGATTCAGCAGTCATGCAGCTATTTTCCATTGGCATGGGTACAGAGAAGTTAGCCACCGCTGTTTTTAGGAGCCCAAAGCCGGCTTTAGAGAAGTTTTTCAGGGTGGTCACCTTAGTGGGGGGTGTACATGAGATGGAGATTTCCATGGTGATCAGTTTGTGGTTAGATTTAACCTGGGAGGAATTGACTATAGATGTGGAGCAATGGTCTCCCATGTTAGTGATAACCAGGTCAAGAATGTTGTTTCCTCTAGTGGGGGTCAGAATGAGCTGGTCCAGGTCATTGAAATTGATAAATTCCAGAAAGTGGTGAGCCTTTAAATTGGTACCTGAATAGTTTTCCCAGTTGATGGAAGGGTAATTGAATTCACCCAGTATGAGAGTATTGGGTTGGACCTTGATATATTCCAGGGTGCTTAGGAAATTGGAGTGAGAGTCTGTGGACAAGTTTGGAGTTTTGTAGCAGGCTATGACTTGTATTGCTGTCTTACCCAGTGTAAGTTGTACCTGAAGTATCTCAGATGCATTATGCTGGACTACCAGTCTAGAGGTGTGCGTATACTTTAAGAATATGGAGTCATCACCTCCTTTTGAGCTTCTGGCTGTACTCTGGGGCCGAAAGGTATGGAATGGGTTGTAGCCTGGGAGTGCAGGGGTGCTTTCTGCCTCTTCAAACCACTTCTCCATTACAGCACAGGTGTCGACATTCTCCATTTTGAGGAGAGCTTTGAGCGAGTGCATCTTGAGATTTAGACTTCTAGCATTGAGCAGCATGACCCTCAGATTGCATTTGTTTGTAGTTGTTATGGTGGAATTTTGGTTTTTGGAACGCTGTCTAAAAAAAGACACTATAGGGGTGGCAAGGGCCTTAGCCAGTACCTGGAATCCCAGGGGTGACAGATGCAGACCAGCTCTGGCAAAGCATTGAGCTCTGTCTATCATGTCATTCCAGGAAGACATACTGGATCCCCTTAGAATGACATCAGAAACTTGGCCAATTGTTGAAGTCAATCATTTTCTGCTCATACTGTGGTATAATTCTGGGTGATAGTACAATACAACTCAGGGCTAGGGTCACACCTGCCTGGGCCACATAATCCAAGAGTTCCATCACATCTCTTTTCATGTAGTCCAAGGAGGTACATCTCTGGTCATTCACACTCACATGGACAATGACTGAATCATATTTGTACTTATGTAGTGACCTGAGTGCATATGTTATGTGGCGGATCCTGGCACCTGATAGACAACTGACTGTCATCTTCTTTTTGTTCATCCTAGTGAGTGGGATATCAGTGGGCCTCACAATTGAGTCTCCTATGATTAGTACATTGGACAAAGTGTTTTGCCTTAAGGGCTTAGACTGAAGGGTACACTGTGGTGGTGAGCTATGTGTTCTGGGGTTGTTGTTGTGTTGTGGTGGTCAAGTGCATTTCTATCTCAGGGGCTCTGTTGTTTGGGTAAATTTTTTATTGATAGCCTCCAAAAGGTGGGTGTAAGGTTTGTGTTTCTATGTATGGGTTGTGATGGTTGGTGTTTAGGAGGGTTGTGTGTCCTATGTAGTGAGCTGCAGGTGTTGATCTGCACACTTGACCAGCTAGTCCAGTCTTGGTTGGAGCGTGCACTGCTTCCAGTTTGGTGATATAAGTGCATCTCTCACAGGTATGAGTGTTGGGAGGTAAGAGGAGAGGGTTGTCTGTATACATTAGACAGTTGCCACACTGTCTCAGAATGCACAAGTGCACCAGGTTAGCAGGAGAAAGAACAGGAAATTGCCCTGCAATTAAACCAGGAGGGGTGGTCATAACTGATAAGTACTGGTGCTGTTACTGCATAGGAAAAGCTAGTGCTGATAGCACCTAAGTGTGCTACAATAAATGCTACAAAAGCCTGTTAAAGTGCTAGCTGATTATGCTAATTTAAGTGCAAGAAGTAAAAGAACAAGCATTTTCTAAGAGGGAAAATTGAAGAGCAGACTTTCTGGCACTAGTAACAGTTTACTTCAGCTGAGCACCGCTGCATGATGTGCAAACATGGGCTTTTAAACCAGAAAATTGAAAGGGATGGAAAAAATGACCAAATAGCCAATAAGCTACAATTTCTGTACCAGAAACCACTCTTCTTGTGGTAGATAGGCTACCTAGTGGTCACCACTCCCAATGATAAGTTAAAAGGCTTCCCTCCAACACTGAAAGGTCTGGGGTGCTCAGAAACTTACAAAACAGTCCTGGATACAGCAAATCTATATATGGACTAGACTATTTACAGGAAAGGCGGGAAACAAGCTTAGATTTTTTTTTTTGCAGAAAAGCAGTTAGAACAGTAGCAAAAATACTTTAAATGCAGTACAAGCCAGCACACTTGAGTGTGTAACAATATTAAGGCAAACACAGTTTAACTAAACGCAGATAAATCAAAAAAAATGACAAAAAACGTGCAGAGAGCAGTAAATTATGAAAAAAATCAAAATGAAGGCACTTAGAGTATCCCTTTCTCCTTCCTGTTGCTCATGTAGTCTGCAGGATGCCAAAACTGGATCCACAGTGCCTAAACAAGTGCAAACCCACGCAAACACGGGCTTTTAAACCAGAATGTTGAAAGGGATGGAAAAACTGCCCAAACAGCCAATAAACTACAATTTCTGGGCCAGAAACCACTGCTCTTGTTGTAGATAGACTACATAGTGCTTACCACTCCCACTGATAAGCTAGAAGGCTTGCCTCCAATACAGAAAGGTCTGGGGAGCTCAGAAACTTACAAAACAGTCCTGAATTCAGCAAATCTGTATCTGGACTAGGCTAGTTATAGGAAATGTGGAAAACAAGTTTAGAACTTTTTTTTGTTTTACTGACAGATCACTTTTTTCAACAAAGATAAGTGGATCAGTGTTAGAGTTGGGAGTATATGTGTGAGTCTTATGGATTAGGATTAGTGTGAGTGCTTGCTTAGTTAGGTTAGGGCTAATAAGTATGTTTATGTGAGGGTTTGCAGGATAAAGTTACAGTAAGGGTGATGTACGGGATTAGACTTAATTTTGTGCATATGTTTTTATGTATGTGGTATCCAAGATGTCTTGCTTAGTGATAATGCTATGGGAAGGAAATGTATAGGGTTAGGTTAGGGGCAGGTGAAGGGATAGGGTTAGTATGCATTAGTAATGTTGAACAGGGTGATTTCTTTCCAGTTAGTGAATCATATCAGGTGCCATTTTCTGTGACTTTCTATGAAGATTAGTTAACCAGTTTTTATTAATTATTTTTAAATTGTGTAATTGTTAGTTTTGTTTGCATTTGCACTGGGACCTCTAGTGTTTGTCACTGGCCAGTTCATCAATGCTTACAAGTCAAACCTGAAAGATTATTGGCGTCCTAACATGGCAGCTAGTGAAAGAGAAGAGCAAGCGGGTGCATGTTGCATTATATTTACTTGATCCCTCTTCTCAGATTGAGTGAATTCAAATTTGGTGTGTGTGTGTCTAATATCTGTATGTGTATATATATATATATATATATATATATATATATATATATACACACACACACACATATATATTACATATACAATATAGATAGATATAGAAATAAAGTATGTCTATATAATTTCACTGAATGCCATTTTCTTTGAATTACAAATCAATGAAAACATTCACAGAATTTCACACAACTCATAGAAAACTTCTTATAAAACTTATATACTTAAAAAAATGTTGGTACAGTCCAAGCCCCATGTACCCCCTTTACTTAAATATATAAAATTCATGGTCATGCAACTACAGACAAAAAGGAAAACACCACACACATACACACACACACACACACACACACACACACACACACACACACACACACACACACACACACACACACACGCAATGAACCACTGCTGGTACACAAAGAAACATTTACAAATATGCGGGTAGGACATGAGACTGGTCATTGCAATTCACAAATAGTCTACAATCCTAACCCACAGCAGAATGTATTGTCTATAGACTTCAACAGTTTCTAAGAATATGTTTTCAGTGAAATGTGTGTTCGGTGATCTTCTTTTCAATGATTTCTCTTTCACTTAGACTAGTATTCAATTAAATGCACAGTATCTTATATCTATATTTATATCTATATGCATATACAGTGTTAAAATTCCAGATTTTTGTGATATAAAAAAAATAAGGCCACAATAAATGATTTCAAAACTTTGCCCACCTTTAATGTGGCCTATAACCTGTACACTTCAATTGAAAAATCCAATCTATTAGGGGAACAAATATAAAAATAAAAGATGTACAATATGCTAGTTGTATAAGTGTGCACACCATTAAACTAATACTTTGCTGAAGCACCTTTTGATTTAATTGCAGCATTCAGTCTTCTTGGGTACACACCTGTCATCAATTAAAAAGACTCTGATTAATTCCAAATAAAGTTCAACTGTCCTAGGAGGATTTTCCTGAAATTTACTCAGTTGTCTGCTACAGCAAAAGCCATGGTTCACAGAGACCTTACAAAGCATCAACGGGATTTCATAGTTGAAAGGTATCAGTTAGTAGAAGGGTACAAAAATAATTCACAGCATTGGATACACCATGGAACACAGTGAAGACAGTCATCAAAAAGTGAAGAAAATATGAGACAACAGTGATGTTACTTAGAACTGGACGTCCCTCCAAATTTGATGAAAAGACAAGACAAAAACTGGTCAGGGAGGCTGCCAAGAGACCTACAGCAACACTGAAGGAGCTGCAGGAATTTCTGGCAAGTACTGTTTGTGTATGACATGTGACAACAATCTCCCATAGTCTCCATATGTCTAGACTATGGGGTAGGGTTGCAAGATGGAAGCCTTTTCTTACACATAAAAACATCCAGGCCCAGCTAACATTTGTAAAACAATACACCAAGTCTCCAAAAAGCATATGGGAAAATGTGCTTTGGTCTGATGAGACCAAGGTTGAACTTTCTGGACACAATTCCAAAAGGTATGTTTGGTGCAAAAACAACACTTTACATCACCAAAAGAGCACCACCCCCATGGTGAAGCATGGTGGTGGCAGTATCATGCTTTGGGGTTTCTTTTCTTTAGTTGGAACTGGGGCTTTAGTCAAGGTGGAAGGAATTATGAACAGTTCCAAATACCAGTCACTTTTGGCCCAAAACCTTCAGGCATCTGCTAGAAAGCTGAAGATAAGAGGAATGTCATCTTTCATCATGGCAATGATCACACGCATACATCCATATCAACAAAAGAATGACTTCACCAGAAGAAAATTAAAGTTTTGGAATGGCCCAGATAGAGTCCAGACCTAAATCCAATAGAAAATCTGTGGGGTGACCTGAAGAGAGCTGTGCACAAGAGATGCCCTCACAATCTGACAGATTTTGAGTGCTTTCACAAGGAAGAGTGAGCAAATAAAGTCAAGATGTGCCATGCTGATAGACTCCTTCCCAAGAAGACTGAATGCTGTAATTAAATCAAAAAGTGCTTCAACAAAGTATTAGTTTAAGGATGCACACACTTATGCAACCAGCTTATTGTTTTTTTTCAAAAAATTCTTTATTGTAGTTTTCAAAAATGTACACATGCAATAAAACAAAACATTCAAAAATATAAGACAAAAACAACATACAACATACAATAACAACATATATACAATATATATATATATATATATATATATATATACATATATATATATATATACAAAAGAAGTCACTTTCAAGCGCCCAATTTTTGTACTAACAACTTATTCTGGAGTGAGAGAAATAAAGAAAAAAGGAACCTTTATGGGGGATATTAATAGGGGGAGAAAGATAAACTAAGACCTTTACTAAGGATATATTTATCTGAGATCAGCTTACCAACAAAGAGATATAAAAGGGACACTGTTTTTATTAGTTTAAGTAACACTTCATTATTGACTTTCTGAAAAATATAATACATATTACACTTCTATATTAATATTTTTAACTCTTAAGAATGAAGTCCAACAGGTATTCCCAATACTCTTGGTAATATTTATGACTGCTAGTTACATATAGTAGTTTGTAAGCTGTGATGTACTTTATTGCTAAATTGTTAAAACCTTCCCAGGAAAGTGGGCATGCAAGGGTCCAGTTCTTTGTAATACACAATTTGATAAGAGCACATATAGTAATGAAGACATACTTAAAGATTCTTGGAAATTTATTTACATTAATGTGCAATATAGCCATTTCCCATGATAAAGTGCTTTTTTGGTAGCCCATTTTTTCTAATCTTGCCCTTAATGAACACCAGAGATATGAAACTTTACTACATTCCCACATAACATGTAGAATGTCTGCTTGTTGATTAGTGCAGTGAGGACATTTAGGAGAGTATTTGGAATTAAATTTACTGAGTTTTTGAGGGGTGAAATATGCGTCATTATTAATCATAAGTTGGGTGTAAAGCAACTTTTTGAATGGAGTGAATTTGACCGTATTTTCAATGGCATCTTTTTTTTTAATAATTTAATAACTGTATTGATTTGAAGAGCTTTTGGGTAGTTAAGATCATTTGTTTAATAAGAGGGTGTAAATTCTTAACATAGACAGATTTTTGATTTAAGTTAAGGAACAGGAGAGATCTAGGATTGCACCCATAAGAGTTAATTTGTTCATGCCAAATTCTGGACCATAAGGGGGACCGTACGTTTGTGTTTGATTCATAATATAAATTTTGGAATAGCCTGTATGCACTAATAATACTATAGTGCAGCTTAAAATCAGGTAGCCCTAACCCACCTTTAGTTTTTGGAAGTATAAGCTTCTCATATTTAATTCTGGTAGCTTTAGGATACCAGAAGAATCTAGATATACTTCTTTCCATATCTATGAAAAATTTTTTGGGTATAATTGAAAAGGTAGCATTTATTTGGAAAATAATTCTTGGTAACAGGTTCATCTTGATGACACTACTTTTGGATAACAAAGACATATTGATATTTTTCCATCTATTCAGATCATTCTCAATAGTATTCCAGGTGTTATATAAATTATTTTTAATAATTTCATTAAACTTAGGAGTATATATTACCCCCAAGTATTTCAGTTGGTAGGCTAGCTTAATCTCACTCTCAGGGAAGTAATTGTCCAAATGACCACTAGGATTTAGAGGGGAAAGATGAGATTTGTTAGGTTTTAATTTGTAATTAGAAATCTATGAGAAATTATCAATAGCTTTCAGTATCTTAGGAAGGTCAATTGTGGGGAGTTGTAGGTAAATATTTAAATCATCAGCAAAGGCTGAATAGATAAATTAAGTCTTTAATATTCTTGGCATGTGTACGGAAGATTTTTGTGAAATATGCAACCAGCTTATTGTGCATTTTTTATTTTTTTATATTTTTCCCCTAACATATTTGTTTGTTTTTCAATTGAATTGTACAGGTTATAGGTCACATTAAAGGTGGGAGAAATTTTGAAATGATTTATTGTGGTCTCATTTTTTTATATCACAAAATCCAGGCATTTTATCAGGGGTGTGTACACTTTTTATATCCACTGTGTGTGTGTGTGTGTGTGTGTGTGTGTGTGTGTGTGTGTGTGTGTGTGTGTGTGTGTGTGTGTGTGTGTGTGTGTGTGATGAGAGTATTGGTGTTTTGAAAAGTGACTTCCAATGTTTTAGTTGTTTTTCCTTAAAATAATCATGTTGATTAAATGAAATATGATTATTCATAGTAGACAAACATCTAAAACTCTTTATTAATAAACTAAAATCCTTAAACTGGTCCATATTGAAAACACTATATACCTAGATGACACAGTTAATTACTTCAACAAACTATTTCTGGATACCCTTAATAGCCTAACTCTGCTTCAAACAAAAATAACTAGAATCAGTCATGCACCCTGGCTAATAAAGTCAACAAAAAACTACTAGTAAAGAAAGATAAAGCTTGGAAGGAATGGCAGAAGAATAGAAATGACCTAAATCTAGAAAACTACAAACATCTACAGCATGAAATCAGGCAAAAAAGCTTTTAACTATTCACAGGAAACAACACTTTACACAACAACTAACCGACCACAAAAACAATCTCCCAAAATTAATTTTGGTCTACTATCTCATCACCTCCCACCCCAGGGTCCAAAGAAATCCTTACAACAGTCACGGTCAAGTCTTCGTCTCAAATTGCAGAACCATTTAATACTCACTTTATAGAAAGTATAGCTAGCTTGTCCAATGATCCTAGCAAGGCCCCTAGTCCCAACTCTGCAAACAATCTCAGTGAACCTCTAATCCAAACACCAGTCAAACATATTGCATTCCCATCCCTCTCCTATCAAAACAGTTCAGCTCCAACCTCTAAACCTCCAAACCTATCAGTGCATCTTGCATCTACTAGCTATATATGTAACCAACTACATAAAAGAAAACTCTGCTTTCTTTCCACTGATAACCATCCAGTCAAATACACTGATGCCATTGCCTGCCCAATCGGCATTCTCATTAACAGATCCATCATAGAATCCCATGTTCCCTCCCTTTGGAAAAAAAATCAGTCATTACCCCATTACACAAAGGAGGAAAATCTACTGAACTCTCTAACTTCCACCCCATCACCATCCTATCTCCTCTCTCCAAACTCATAGAAAAATGGATATATAAACAACTCCTTGACCACCTTATCCATTATTAACTAGTAACACCTTCCCAACATGGCTTTAGACCAGCTCATACTAAAACAACCATAGTAGTATCCTTCATGGACACAATTAACAAAGCTAGGGACACTGGTCAACTAACCTCAGCATTATTTCTTGATCTATCAAAAGCTTTTAATACTGTTTCACATCCCAAACTCTTACAGCATCTTTCTTCCCGTGGCCTTTCTGGTCCCTCTCTACAGTGTTTCTCTAGCTACCTATCTGACAGCCAACAATGCACAAAATGGCAAGGCTGTCTCTCTCAATATCAAACCAACAAAATGGGAGCGCCATAATGTTTCGTCCTTGGATCCCTCCTCTTAAACACCTTCATACATAATCTCCATATCGTCTCCTGCCAAAGTTCCCTAATACAATATGCTGATGACTCAACTCTCATCTGCTCTTCCAAAATACACCTCAGACAAATAACTCAGACTGCCTTCTCCTCCATTGAATCCTGGCTCAATAATGTACAATTAATACTCAACACCAACAAAACCAAGCTCCTCCTATTTCAGTTGACTTTAAGATATTTTTGTAGAATAACAGACACATCAAAGTGGCACCATACACTAAACTACTAGGAGTAATAATATATAATAGACTTACCTTCATATATATAATACTATCAAAAAAAAAAAAACACACCACAAACTAGGGATGCTCTATTATCAGAAATAAACTTCATGGATACATCAAAACCACATTAGCTATAACCTGCCTGCTACCCTCCTTACTATATGGTTCCCCCATTTTAACCAACCTTCAGAATACACTACATATTAAGCTCTAATCCTGCTATAACAAAATCGCTAAATTTGCAACAGGTGTATCATATTACAAACGGGTCTATATTAAATTCTCAAAAGCCAACAATGTCGAATCTGTCATTGTTGACATGAGAATAGCGAAACTGCAGAACATCGAACGAGTAAACGAAAATCTCCGTAAGGGGAGATTTCCATTTACTTCAATGTAGTGTGGTCTCAGAGTTGGTATATTTATGTAGCGGGGGGTGGGGCGTGCAAGGGGGTGTAACCCTCTGCCTACATCATTTAGTTTTTTTTTTTTTTTTTCTGAACATTCAATGTTTTAACAGTTCGATCACTAAAGGTTGACCTTTAGTGATACAACTGTTAAATATTCAATGTTCTAATATAGATCCTTACAAACACCACTGCTCTGCTCTTATTCCCCTTAGCTGGCTAGGACTCCCACAACACATAAACTACCTCCAACTAACAATTACTCATAAAGTTATCAACAGACCTGAGGTCTGTCCCACTTTAAACTCAATACTGCAAATTTACACACCTCAATACTTAAACAATACTGTAAATCTACACACCAGGTTCTCCACTCTGAAGACAAGCAGCTTCTAACACTATATAAACCAAGCAAAACTTTGGGACAACATCTATACTCCTACTCCATGACTAAACTATGGAACACACTACCCTTAGATATCAGAACTACTTCAAAGTTCAAGAAATTCAAGTTTAAACTAGACAATTTCTTACTCAGGTCACACATCTCTCCCTGTGCCAAACATAGCTGACCATCACACCTATGTTTATAATCTCTTCACTGTACAACCATGCATCTCATAAAAATATCCCATCTGCCAGATTTTGCTAAACTTCCTATGTAAATATATGTCTGCAGATATGATTATTAATCATCTTTGTAAAATTTATGTATGTTAGATATGCTTATACATGCTTATCTTCCATGTAAAATTGTGTAAATTTATATATATGTGTGTGCATGTGTGCGTGTGTGTGTGTGTGTGTGTGTGTGTGTGTGTGTGTGTGTGTGTGTGTGTGTGTGTGTGTGTGTGTGTGTTTGTGTGTTTTCTTTTTTTTTCTGTATATTGGATTTTCTTGTCTGTTTTTGTTTCTGTGGTTAATTATGTAAAAGCTATGTTTCTTTTCCTTTTCTTTGTACTGGAACTTTTCTCCCTGGGCCTCCACTGAAAGTGTGTTTCTTACCCAGTCGGGCTTCACGGTAAACAAATGTCAAATAAGTAAATCTGGAGAGCACTTGCATACAAGAACAGTATATACTATGCTCTTGAAACTAGTTTTGCCATACTGCCATTAGCTATACCAAAATAAATAAATAAATAAATAAAACTTATAAGAGCAGTCATTGAATTCCCTAACGACTTAGCCATCCTGCAGGAAGGTTTGTCAAAACAATTAACTGTGTCTAGAGTCATGGACTGAAACTAAATGCCATAAAATGCATTATTGTATCATTTGGGAAGCTATCTACTCCGAGGAACTAGCACGTTGACAATACACCCCTAAGAGTTGACTCAGTTGTTCAGGATTTGGGAACTTATGTGGACAGTGACCTAACTTTTGATCAACATATGCCCACTATCATAAGAAAGTCCTTCTGTATTGCACACCTTTTTCTTTCTCTTTACAAGGCATATCACCGTTTATTGGTAACATACCAGTCTCCATTGGAAATCATGACACTCTATTATCTTGGTACACCACATTTTCCTTCTTTTAATGGCTTTAATCACATCTTATGGTAAATTTTCCAGTGGATTTGCATACTAATAATGATATTGTTTCATCACATACCACATCCTTCTGTCATTCTCTATAGCATCAGCTTTTATTTCCCATGTTAATATTTTTTTCTTGATAACTTTAATTTTTTCATTTATATATTCTTTTTACTATCCTCATCTCCCAATTTTTTTGTACTTCTAAAACTTCTAAACATTCTCACCATCAATGTGTCATTCTCGTCCTTTACCATATTTAATATTCCCTACAAGTTTAAAGAAACAAATAAAAAACTGGATTTAGTAACCCCAATCCCCCCTCCATCTTCACTCGCTTCTCACTGTGTTTAATCTTCGACCTCATATGAAAGAAAACACCAATTGCACAATTTCCTTTTTTTATTTTTCTAGGATCATAGACACATTTGACATATATGCTGCTTTCCTATTAATATCAAATTCACCAGATAAACCTTTTTCCTGAATGCTAATATATACACATCGTAAACAGAAGACATATATTTTTTCATTTCTTTTAACAAACCTGGCCATTGGATCACAACTACATCATTTCCCAAATTTTATTCTTACTAAAGAAACCTTGCTCTTTGAAAAGAAATACCCCCAGTTTTCATTACATCACACAAACCCTTTTTTTAACTTTATTCTAGTTTATTCCCATTTTCTTTAAACTTCCTGTCAGATGAACTAACACTTCCTTCATTCATATTTTGTTCTTAGCAGCTACAACTATCTTGTCTAATATGTCAGCACTGCATGAATCACCACCTCTTTTTGCATCACACATCTAGCATCTTTCATTTCATAAGCTGCTTCACTCACTGTGACATTTATTATTAATGCAAACAATATTCAATTCATGGGATATCCTTGTCTTATACCACACTTCATGCATATCTCTTTACGCAGTCATCCTTTTAACATGCTCACTCTGTTATTTTGATCTGCAAATATACACAATCTCCTAATTCTATTACCATTTCATACTTCTCCATAACATCCCACAAAACATCATGTCTTACTGCATAAAATGCCTTGCTAATATCATGTGCAATAAGTTTTGCATCTTCCCTTTTGCTTATAATATCATCCACAATCTTTCTCACCACCAGTAACAATTATTAGCAACCCTTCCATTTTAGACCATATATACTTTTTACCATAACATACCTTGTCCCCCTTCTGTGGAATAGACTCCTGCTCCATGTCAAACAGAGTACCTCATTAATTCTTTTTAAGTGCAACCTGGATAACTGGATGGGGAACAGAAAATATACCCTTGGGATTCCACCAGTGTCCCTGCCGGACAGGGGCATCGGGTGCTGACTTGTCAGTCAATGGGCTAAATTGGCTAGGCTTGTAAAGGCCTCATGGCCAATAGCCTAGTAACTTCCTATGATCCTATGATATATAGTGTCTGTTTATTACAGCGTTATTTTTACTGTTATTCTTATGATGGTCTTCTCTTCTTTTTAAAAATAGTTTTACTTACAGTTTGTTGCTGCTCTCCTTTTTTTTTGCCTGCTGCATATGTTTCATTTACTGCATTATCTGTATCTGTTACAACAAAATCAGACACTTTCTCAGTTCTACCGCTTTCCCCTTTTACTTTCTATCACTGCTACAGAAGTTTTAGCTGTTGCATTTTCTGCCACCGCATCACCTGTTTCCTTTTTCACATTACCATCTCACCTCATGAAACAGCAGAACTATAACTTAGATCATCTTGCTCGATAATTTTTAACAAAATGTTATCTGGACGCACTCCTGACTCTAGCTAGTTCTGTTACCTTTATCACTAGAACAGACTCACTTACTTCTCTCTCTCTTTCCATGCAGATAGCTAAATACTGCTGATTTGTATCATCTGTCACACAGGAGTCTTTGTTTGCATTCTGATGCGCCATAACAAATGATTTTTTTTTCTGCAAATTATCATTTTCCACCTCCAAACACTCTATAGCTTTTCTCGCCTTCTCCATACTGCTTTTCCCTTACACCTCTTCCTTGCTGCTGGAGGGGCCCTCTGGCACTATCTGGCAGCTCCAAACTGTGGGAGAAATTCCACAAAGCTCTGGGCAAATTTCTATTAGTTGTTAAAATATCACATTGTTTCTACCATGAAAAGAGGTCACTACTCTAGTGAGAGTAACCTGGTCAACAAAGGGAAAATTAATAAATAAAGGTTCTTTTGATTACAAATTGTAAGTGCATGTGTGCATGTTCCTCTATGTGCTTTTGTCTGACACCACACTGCTGTCTGTAACACTTGTCTGACTAGAGCTGTGACATTCTCCATTTTATAGCAATGTAGAAGTGACATACATACATACATACATGCATACATACATACATACATATACACAGATAGATGCTCACAAACAAAACAGATTTAAATTCACAGTGCTAAACAAAATGTGTTTTATCTGTACATTTCTAGGTAATGATGAAACTGCAACCCTAATTTCTTTAATTAAGTAGCTGTGGCTTGACAGTGATTTTGACAACTATCAAAACAGCTGTCAAGCCTAGGCAATGGACAGCTATGACATCTTTCAAATACACTGTCTGACTAGAGCTGTCATGTTCTGCTCTGCTTTTAAGCAGATGGAATATCAGTGCAGTACTTTGACAACAAACACTGTTGTTAAACACCTAACAGTATTTAGCTGAATGAAGTTGTGACATGGGTGGACAGAGAAGTGACTGCAGCTGTGAAATTCCACATTACACTGTGAGGCAGTGGAGGACTATCACACACACACACACACACACACACACACACACACACACACACACACACATACTAAAATGGTTATTTGGCAACACACTGAAACTTTTTATCATATGTTAATACTGGTACAATTTGACAGCAATTTTATCAGCTGACAAAACCACTGCTAAACAATAGCATTTGACAGCTATTTTGATAGATGTCAAAATACCTGTTAACCATGGCAGCTTGGTGTAGAAAGGGGCTTCACAGTGATAATATTTAACTTATGTAAGGAGTCCCTGTTATCCATTCTTCTTGTCAAATTTTACAAAGAAATATTGACCCAATTTTTTTAGACTTGAGAACTAACATTTAAACATTCTGGATGGCCATTTCCTAAATGCAGTTAGAAAATATTCAGACTAGAACTCCAGACCTGAGTGGTCAAACTAAAACAACAACACAGCTGATATTTACATAAAGCCCTCTAAAAAGTAGATATTTCCCAGTATGGCAAATTATAATAAGATACCAGTAGGTCATGAATGAACAACCATCTCACAGAAAACAGCCACCATCAATAAGTCTCATTTAGCAGCAACAAACTACTAAACACAAAAAAAGTTTCCAAAACAAATAAATGAAACAGCAAATCACTGAAACTCAACACCAAACTTCAGAAACTAACACTATCATAAATAAATTACTAAAACCAAAAACATTCCATTAAAATAAATAAATAAATACTATCACATAAAAACAAGCAAAAAAGAAAAAAAAAAACAAATCATGAATGTAGCATAAATTAAATACATTTTCTAGCAATAAAAACATTAAGAACTCAAAATATTTAAGTATATTACATGACAAGAAACACTAAAAAGTCAGGAAAGAATTTCATAAAATAAAGAAATAACCCCCAGATGAAACGGAAAACAAATCAAAAGTCTTAGAATCAGGAACAGGAAATAGATACACTAAGCCAACAAAAATGAACTCATGGGGGCTGAGCCTAGATGGTCAAGTGAAAGTAATAACTTTTCAGAGCCCTGCAGCATTTTCAATAAAAACAGGGGACATAAATAACTTTTAAAAGATATTACTTCACAATTTACCTTCTAATAGTGTAGACATACTTCTGAAAACTGCAAAGTTTATTTAACCCTTTCCTCTCTGAAAACCTTGGAGAGAGGTATAAGGTGAAAAAAGAGCAATACAAATCACTGTCATGCTGATTCCTTATTGAAGAAAAATATACAGCGTGTGACTTCTACACTCCAGAAGTTGCTTCTGAAAATAGATGCTTTCCAGGAGAAATTAGAACATTTTGTGAGAAAGCTGCTTAAAACAGACATTTTCAAGGAAATGCTACAACAGTACCAATTGTAGAAATTGCTTTAAATGATTTACAAGGAAGATTAAAGGACAAACAGGCACAAAGGAAATATTTACTGAGACAAAACACCTGGCTAGTAAACAAGATAGACAACCTAGAAAACACTGAAATGAGGTGCAATTTAAGAATCTTAGGTCAACCTGAAAAAACAGAAGATGCTATATATTTTTTCTTAACAACTTGGATTCTAAAGATATTAAACCGACAAGAAGGACTCGTGATATTGAAAGAGTGCATAGAGCTTTAAGTAAATGTAGACCTGCTTCTATAATGTCATCTCCAAGATCTGTAGCAATAAAATTCCTCTTGTATACTGATAAAGACCTAATTCTCAAAATAGCATTGGAAAAGGCCAAAATAACAAATGATTTGATAATGAGTACTTAGAACTATACAAATGAAGAAAAGATACTGGCCACTTGTAAAAAACACTTAAATTGATTTTAAAACTCAGATAATCTTTCCTAGAAAAATAAAAATTCATCAACCAAGTGGCATCAGAACCTTCAACAATAAAGGGGAAATCACTGCCTTTGACCCTGCCTTAATAGAGATGCTCCATATCAATAAGTATAATGCCTCATGCATTACCCGCTCAAAAGGCCTAAATCTAATATGCAACATCAACAGAACCTGCTGGAGAGACAGGTTTGTCTCCCAGAGGCTGCCCCATCTCTGGAATACACTTCCCATACATGTCAAACAGAGAACCTCGCTAATCCTCTTCAAGTGCAACCTTGATGAGTGGATGGGAAACCACAAATTTGTCCCAGGAGTTCCATCTTTGTCCCTTATTGATAGGAGTGATAGGTGCTGAATAAGGTTTCTTTTTTGAGGATAAACTCTTTGCTAGGCTTGTAAGGGCCCCAGGGCCATTAACCTAGTAAACTCCTATGATCCTATGATCTTTTATAAAGAACTACCTTATACCAACATCCCCCACTGTAAAAAAAAATTCTCAGGGAACATTTCCTGGGCCAACATGAAGAAGAAGAAGATGAAGAAGAAGAAGAAAAAGTAGAACTAACCACAAATATCACCTTGAAACATTCAAGAAATTTCACACCTAAGTAAACTGACTCCTTGTTTTGGCATTTCAAGTACTTTTTCCTAGTCCTGCTTAGACTATCTAATGAATAATGAAAAACAGTTGAAAGAAAAATGGAGTAAAACAAAATATGGTTATTTTCCTCATTACAATATGTAAATATGTATTTCATCACACAGGTAAATACTTTCAATTTAACATTTAAAACACTCTCTTTTATGTACTTTTTATTAATAGTTTTGAGCAACTGTTTAGATTATATATGTTAGACCCTTTAAATATCTAGCTATGTCTACAGTTTCCTACAATTATTACTGCAGATATGTAGGCAGATTAATTATTATATGCAAAACCTGTGAAAATATCCATTGCTACTTGTCTGTTTCTGCTGTGTTGCACAATGTACATATATTGAGTTCCTGGCTGTCTGCCATTTTGAGATATAACGTCTATTAGCATTTAGAAAACATGGATCTTAAAGCTTTAGCTAATGTTGTTTGTCTTTTCGGCTTTTCCGGGTTAGGGATCGCCACAGCAGAACTCCAGTCCGCTAATGATTGGCAGTAGATTTTTATGGTGCCAAGTTGTCAGCCCGATGCCCAACCTTCAGCGATGGCACGCCCATTCACGCATGTCTTTCAGAGGCTACTCGACCATGGGGAGGGCATGGAGACTCCTCACAGAAGACACTCCATGATGAAATATGGAAAATGTTTTTAATGTTTTTAACCTTGTTGCATAATTAGTTTAAAACCATCTACTACTGAGAGATAGATTCCTCATCAAGTTTTATTTACTATAGAAGCTCATTCTTTTTTTCTTTACTCACTTGCATTTCCAGCGTGTGACACTAGACTTCTCAGCTGAGCATTTCAAATAGTTCCTGTTTTCTTGGAATAAACCTGCTGTACTATACAAGCACTAAATCTGCTTCTGAGCCTCCTGTATTTTATTCTAACTTTGGTGTCCATCTGGATTCCTCATTTGTACTGCACAGGAAAACTACACTCAAACTCCATGGAATAACTTTTTCTTTATATCTCTGTGCATGTACTTTGCCCCTCAACCTTTCACCTATCTTTAGCTCACTCTCAGTATAAATGATGCTTGTCAGAAATGTGTATGTAGCACTGTTATCTTTATATTAATAACTCCTTCTGTATATTATTAATTACAGCACAAAACAAACAGTGCACATGCGGGAATCATCAAAGAAATAAATCAAGCTGTCTAAAAACTATCTATGCATGCTTTTAATGTCAATGCTATGATTGCTATCTCCTAACTTATAAGACAATCAATTATAAATCATCTACCTTGTATGCTGAAATACAAAAAGTTCTATACTGCATAACTCGATAACTCGTGTTGAATCATTTACTCATGTCTTTTGGTTATACACAAGACAACATGCTCAATTAATGCACACAACTTGAAGAGGGAAAAATACATACTAGAATAGTTATATCTCTTTGTATGTGATGGCTTCAAGTAAAAGTAATTAAATGAATTAACACATTTTTAACACAGACCTAATGTGTAAAGCTTTAGTATGCAAAGGCAGAATATTGAGTTTTTCCCTTTTGGGCATTCCTAAGCAGTTCTATATTGTTAAATGCTTAAGTAACTGCATTCCATCTTTCTTTAAATTTATCAATACCCTTCATCCTAGAATAGAGTAATTTGATATCAGTTTTCTTTGATATTGAAAGGTATACTAAATAGCATGTACCTTGTTTAAGAAAAGCAGACTTGATATGTATTTTGTTCTTGCTGTACATCTTCTTATACCATAACATTCAACTTGTTTTGTAGTGATGGGTGGACATCTTTTTCAGCAAGAAAGAAATGACTTATACTTTACTTTATTCCATCCTTATAAACATATAAAGTAAGTAATATTAGAATCTCTATTTTGTCATTTGGCACTTGTACTATATAAAATATTTTGTGAACTCCCACAGCAATATACCATGAGCTACTTGTTCACTTCCACATCACTCAGTGACACAAACATAAGTGGAAAAGTGAAAGCATCAGTTAGTCTTGAATGTCCCTCATTTCTTAGGAATCTTCAAAGAACTGGATAACATAAGAAGAGAATATGATTAGTTAGAAGGGAGGGAGGGAGGGAGGGGAGAAGGAGAGAACCAAAGGAAGGAAGAATAGAAAGGAAAGAAAGATGAAGAAAAAGAATCCTTCATTTACCAGGACCCTGTGACTTAATTGGAGGGAACATACCCCAGGATTCAGTAAACACCATGTAGGGTTCGTGTAGAGCCTACATGGAGTGTTATCATGCACAAGAAGTAATGCCTGTGGTGGTGGCGCACAATCAATATTAATGAAGCTCTGCACACTTAAACAAGGTTTCATGGCACACATCAGTACATCTGGTTGGAAAACTCTTTGTGAATGCAGACAGCACTTGCGCACTTCTCAACTATACAAATGTTAGCAGAATGTCCAGATTTTCACCTCATATTTTTAGTCTTTTACTCATAAAACTGTGGTTTGCTGGCAAATCATTGGCAATTCTTTGAGGACTGAAGTCAGAAAACAATGGCAGACATTTGAGAGTCAGACTTCATACACTTCAAAAAACTCATTCTAATGCAAAACCTGCTATTCTATCAAATTTATAAGTTTGCAAGAGCAATATTTCAAAATACTTGTCCTTATTTTTGGGCCTTTGTCCCCCCATTATTTATGGCTTTGTCTAGATTTCTTACTCTATGAGGTTGAGAGCTATGCACTTCCATGTAAGTTTGCTGTCTGTGAAAGGTTGATTGCATGGCAATTTCTTCTCCCTTGTTTGATATATATTAGGATTATTCTTAATTAACATTGCATATGTAATTATTTAATCTTCTCTCTTTTTAAATTTTTTTCTTCCTAAGTTTTGCACGATGAGCCACTTGCCACAATGAGTTCGGCTATGCTTACCTCATTTGCGCAACTGGGCCACCCATGTATCAGACCACTCATGCATCAGACATGACCCAGACATTCAAAAATAGAAACCAGATGCATTCAGTTAATAATGTTGGGTATCACTGGGCATTGCGCAAACCTGGTAAATGAGGCTGTGCTCTGCTAATATCATGAGGTTAACAATGAATACTAATATAGGGACCTGTGTTTAACTAATCCTGTGGTGACAGGTGTTAAGTCTAGGACTGGAGAACAGATGGCCCTGGTTTCTAATACAGGGCATGCAAACATTTCTCATACTGTTGTGACATTGCAGATTATACAAATAAAGCTCTACATAGAGAAGTGTTGTCTCAACCTTTTGTGGCAAGAGCTGCAAGTTTAGGACTACTGCACACATGGTCCTGGGTTAAAATATAGTGTATTCCATACACATTTTACTTTATTTTGTTCCACGTCACATAATATTTACTCCCACTAATAACACCTGATATAGTTTTGCTGATATGACAAAATGTTGATGAAAGTATAGCTCTGCTCTCCAAGTTGAATAACAGAGTTGCACAAGTGGCTGGATATGAAAGAACCTTGGAATTGCATTGCTTGAGGTGTGCATTGTCTAGTTTATGATACATTTGAAAAGGCTGTGCTCTGATTACCATCGCACAAATGCACTTGGCTTAATGTGTTTGCGTGATGGTAAGCAGAGCGCAGCTTTTTGAAATGTAACAAATTACAAACAATGCACATTCTCAGTAAGAGCAATACTTGTAATTTGTGGGAAAACATGATATTTAAAGTTGAATTTGTGGGAAATGCACATTAGACATTGAGCTTGATCTTTTGTAGGCATGGCTGGTGTCATTGGAGAGGGTGTGTTCTTTTGAGTGCATCGCTGGGGTGTTCAAGAGCCCCAGGTCTTTGTTGGGCTCCTAGTTAAGGAGCATGGCCCTTGCCTCTTGCAGGGTAACTATACAGGCTCTCAGTACAAGTTTGAAGCCTGGACTAGTGTGACTATGGCTTTGTCCATTGCAATAGGTATCCCATGCACTAGAGAACAATGCCGTCATCACTATGACAATTTCAGAAGGAGGAAACAGGATACCCTTGATCGTTCAATCAGGGAATGTCAAGCACTTCACAGATGTATATGTATAAACTGCATTGAATAATTGAAAATATTAAAGCTGAATATAGTCAAGACTGGTATTCGTAATGGCATTCTTTTTTTTTCTTTTTCCACAGCTGCGTAAGAGATGGCCTCAAATGTGAGGTCCCATGCATCACGACTGACAAGGATGAGAGAAGCATGTGGTGTGTAAGCATAATTATATTAAGTACTGTTATTGTGGCGTTAACAGTTAAAGATGGATTCGTTGTTATATCATACCGTTGTATAAAATCGAGCATGCATATCTCTCAACTGCCCATATTTTTGCTGAATATCCAGATTTTTGACTCACTGTTTTGGTTTCTTCCTCATAACATTTAGGTTTTCTGGCAAATAATTGAGATTGAAGTCACTAAATAATGAGTGTCAAAATGATTATTTTATTTTACATTTGCTGACTGGGAAAATCTGACTAGGACAGAGGCTATTTTCAGTGGAGGCCCTGGGAGAAATGCTCCAGATGCATGCCCTTGGATTGTTGGAGGAATCCCATGTGAATGCAGGGAGAACATACAAACTCCACACAGAAGGCACCCCAGTCGAGAAGTGAACTGGAGAACCTCTTGCTGTGAAGCGACAACATTAACCACTGCACCACTGCATCACCATATGTTAACACAAATCTTATGCAACATTCCATGTTTGTAAGAGCAATTTTTAAAATCTGTCCCTATTTTGGGTCATTGTAGGCCCATTATTTTATGATCTGACCAGATATCTTGCTCTAAGAGGTTAACAGATATGGTCTGGAACACAAAGCAACAGTTGCACATTCTCAGATAACAGTGCGTATGAATCTATAAAATGTAAAAGGAAAGAATACATGCATTATGTTATAGTCCAAAAGAAAAGTACAGTATTACAATAAATCAGTGGTTGTGGGTTCAAATACCATACTTTTCAAATATAAAACTTATTTATTTACAATAATGTTTTAGGTTTCATCATTAAATATACAATACTGCTATGTTTTCATCATTATAGCATTTGAAGTTCAGACCGCTATACCTGTGGCTTGAATGGGCTGCTGTCAAGTGTAATCAGTGTACATGGGGCATGCATATGTGCAATATATGTGCCTATGAATGATTGCAGGATGTAATATGATCTGTACTATAATGTGTATGTATTCGGAACAGGCTAATATTCAAAGCAATAAAGACATTTCTTAGTAGTTGGTAGTGTTAAAAGTAAAATGTAACAACAGACTAGAGTAAAAAATAATTGTAGAAAGCTTTGTATATTAACTTTGAAGTTACTAATGTTCTCATTTTTGTTTCCTCTCACCCCACCCCTTCTCTTTTCTTTGTTTTCATGGTTAATTTTCTTATTTTTTATTATGTATACTTTTTATTGCTTTATTGTTACATATTTTTTTCATCTGTTATTATATATCATTGTGTTTATAGTTATATTATTTATTATTGTTATAATAATTTATAATAGCTTTTTTATTATTTCCATTTAGTTTGGTTTATGTTTTATTTCATTATTGTATTTTTTATGCTATTACTATAAAGCAGGGTAGGCCATTTTCCCTGATCCACCTACACTCACTCAACCAGCTCAAGTACTGAGGCCCAACAATTCTGTGCTGCAGCCTGGCAGCACCCCCTGTTGACTCTTCTTTTCCTGGATCCTCAGGTAGTTCTGCACCAGAGGCTAGGCCTGTGGTCCCGTCTGGGAGCAGATGTAGAGGGGATGCATTCATCACCCAAGCTGAGTTGTTGGGTATTGTGCATAGGCTTGTGCACTAGATGGTGGGCATATGCCTGCTTTCCATCCTGGTACAGAATACCTGCTGTAGGTGAAGACATCGGCCACTGCAGCCAGTGGCGCAGTGATAGAAATGTGATGATAGTCCAGTGGGTGAGGACTGGAGCCACACTGTTACCATGCCTGATATCCATAGGACCTCGATCTTCCCACCCTCACCTCACCCATGGTGTTTACCCCCTTCTTGTGTCCTTCACCAACTCTGTCTCTTGTCTCATATGTCTTGTCTGTCAGCAAATGCCTTCTCACCTTCGTAACTTACCTGCCCCAGACATGCCTATGTCCCTTCCCCAACATCTTCCCCAACATTCCTTTCTCTCTCTCCTTAAAAAAAAAGTACACCTGCCCTTCCTCCCCCCAAAAATATTGTCCCATACATAGCTCTCCATTTCACACATGCGTCTACTTGACACACTTAATTTGGTCCAACTGGCTTCACAACACAATTATGTTGTTGTCACCCCTCTCTCTCTGGAGGTGACAGTCCAAATTCAGCTAAGATTCTGTACATGTGATCAGTTGTTACTGCTGATGAAATTGATATCTAAGGTTCTTTCCTATGCCCTTCCTGCACATTCCTTTCTTTCACTTTGTTTTTCCCGGTACTTGCTCCCGGTCTCACTACTTTCCCTTTTCCCCCCATTTCTTTTCTTTCAAGAATCTGTGCCCAAAGCTATGTGATGTACAGCATTGCTAAGCAATGATAAATGGCAGTAGTATCAGTGAATGTATGCAAAAGTATCATACGCACTTGTAAAAATTACACCTACACCCCATTTTGAACCTAGTACCATCATCAACAATGTCTTAATCCATCCAGCCACAGTCAGCTAATTACCAGATGTATTTTATACAATCAATAGTAATTGCCACATTTTCTCTACAAAGCATGTTTATGTGATGTTGATCACCACTCAGCATTGCTAAGCAAGGCTAATAAAAGATTAATTAAATATCAGGAGTGAGAATATTACTGAAACGTATTACCTATACCTGCATTCCAAACCAGTTGTGTGTGGTCCAAAAAAGGTACTTATCATTACTTGAAGTCAATTACTGCCTGCACCCAAAATTTTACTTAAGTCGCAGGTATATGCAACAGCAGTTTAGTGTGCAATTATCTATTCAATTTGTAAAATACATTCCATACATCTGATTTGTAATCAGATCCATGCTAATGCTCCTGCAACAGCTGGGCACCATTGTCATTCACTAGGAGTCCAACAAACACTTTGGACTCTTGCACACCCCACCTTTGAGACTAAAATCTCAAATCCTCTCCATGAACACCAGCCATATCTAATGCTGATGAAGCCTTATCTATGATGATAAGGCTCCCTTCTCCTCCTAATACAGTCTAAGCTTCCACCTTCTAATTTACCAACTAATACTCTTACAATGATGAACCAAAACATCCCACCCTTTATCTCACTATTACTCATACTATTACTACTACCTTCCTTAATGCTCACTCATCTACTCACCTTCTTTGAAAGCCCACTTGACCCACTGCTAAATTATCCCAAAACAGAAACGATCGCACTAAACTCACACCCACAACTTACACATGCTAATATCACATTCTCTTCTAAATACATACTTCCTAAATTTCATTGAACACAACACACAAAGTATAATAACCTCAATCCCAGGAAATGTCTATTTCATTACAGTAGAATCCACTACCATTACTATCTAAACATACTACTCTCTTTAAAAGGTGGCGATATCCACCCTAACCCAGGGCCTTTAACTTCTCCTTCTTCATCCCTCAACTCTAAAAAGTATCCTACCCATATATTTTCCAAACAATCTAACTCCCTTACTATTGCTCATCTTAATATACGCAGCATAAACAATAAAATTACCCAATTACAAGCCCTGACTGAAATCTACTCCTTTGATATTCTATGCTTAACAGAAACTTGGTTAAAACCTACAACCAAAGGCGATCAGATCATCCCACCGGGATATAATATCCTAAGACTTGACCGAACTTCCAAAAGAGGTGGAGGAGTTGCTATCCTATATAAACCTCACCTACATGTAACCACCTATGACCTCGAACTACCTCTAGACTCCAATGCAGAGATTCTTATCTCTAAACTCCTTATTAACAAGTCCAAATCTATCTATATCATCTGTATGTACATACCCCCTGGTAACAACATAGCAACTATGGAATCTATTCTCTCCTGGCTATCCCAAAACCTACCTCAAGAAACAATAATCCTAGGTGATACAAATATAGACTGGACCTCCTTCTGCAGTAACCTCCCTTCCAACCACATAAACCTATATGGGTATTCCCAAACTATCACCTCCCCTACCAGGACAAATAAATCCAATAAGAAATCTAGCCTTTTAGACTGGATTCTTATTAACCGTCTTCCCCATACTTATGAATTAGGAACTCTCCCAGATGATTTAAGTGACCACTCCCTTACCTATATAATCAGACATAAAACTAGCTGTCCCTCTCCCACATCCACAATAAGCATCAGATCCAAAAAGAACTTTAACTCTGAACTATTCCAAATGGAACTAAAAGCATGTAACTGGTCACCACTACAAACTTTATCCTTAGATGAAGCCGTTACTTACTTTAACACCAACTTCCTTACCATCCTGAACCACCATGCCCCAACCAGACAAATTAGAACAAAAACCAAACATGCACCATGGCTCTCTAAAGAAACCAAACAAAAAATCAAAGATAGAAACAAACAATGGATAATATGGAAAAAGACTCAAAGTCCCATCCACCAACAAACCTTCAGACAACTAAGAAACCAAACCAAAAAAGCTGTAATATTAGATAAAAAAAACTACTACCTACTATCCCAACAACTGAATCAATCCAAACCACAAAAGTTCTGGTCCAGCATCAATCAACTACTCCACCCAGGACAATCAACCACTCCTAGCCCCCAAAATACTGAACACAAAACTTCAATAAATATAGCTAATGATTTTAATACATTCTTCACAAACACTATACAAACACTAGCTAGCCAGCTCTCACCTCAGAACTTCACTTTACCTACTAAAAAAACAAACTCTTCTCCCTCCTTTCAACTTCACCCCGTCCCTACATCATATGTGCTTACCCTCCTTCAGAAATTGAAACCATGCTCTCCTCAGCAGACCAACTACCTGCAGAATTTCTGCAACTAGCTGCTAAAGCCATTGCCCTCCCAATATCAATCCTGATCAACAGAACCATTACTGAAAGCTATATCCCTTCTATATGGAAGATCTCCCATATTATCCCCTCCACAAAGGTGGCCAATCTACCGAGCTTTCCAATTATCGACCTATTGCCCTCCTCTCACCTCTAGCTAAGATTATGGAAAAATGCATCCACAAACAACTGCTTCAACACCTAACACAAAATAACCTTCTAGCTAACTGTCAGCATGGCTTTAGACCTTCACATAGTACCTCCACTGCCCTTCTCTCCTTTACAGATACTATCAACAAACACCGTAGTCTAAACAAACTCTCTTCTGCCCTATTCATTGACTTATCTAAAGCTTTTGACATGGTGAACCACCAAATTCTCATTACCATAATAAAATCCCTATCACTTGATTCATCCTCCATACAGTGGTTTCAGTCCTACCTTGACAATAGACAGCAGGCAGTACTATGGCACAAGTCCCTCTCTACCCACTTACCAGTCAACCTCGGTGTCCCCCAAGGATCCATCCTTGGACCTCTTCTTTTTTCCATTTTCATCAATGACCTCCACCTAGCCATCCCTCAAGCCTCATGTATACAATATGCAGATGATTCTACACTTATATGCTCAGCCTCATCCTCTTCAGACCTCCTATACCTTACCCAACAAGTGTTCAACACAGTAGAGAAATGGTTTACCCACAGATGCCTTCTCTTAAACCCCAAAAAGACTAAACTCCTTCTATTCTCTCCCACCAGCAAATTCTCCCCATTGGATTTCACAGTCACTTCTATCAACAAAACTATTATATCCCCTGAAGCTACCACTAAACTACTAGGAGTCACCATCGACAATAAACTAAACTTTGATATACATATAAACAATACTATAAAATCAGTTAATAAAAAATTGGGCTCCCTGTATCAGATTAAATCTTTTCTCCTACCCTCTGCTCGTACAATAATAGCACACACACATCTAATAGCTCCTCTTCTATATGCCTCAACCATCTTTACTAAACTATCTAAACACAACCTCAGCAAACTGGAAAGGTCCTATAATAACATCGCCAGATTTGCCACAGGAAACCCATTTCGAACCCATCATTGCCTCAATTTAAAACAGCTAGGCTGGCTTGAACTACAGAACCTAATCAAATTCCATCAACTAACTATAGCTCACAAAACCCTTTACACACCATCCAAAACACCAGCTCTATCCACACTAATCACTCCCTACAAGAACCTAGATTCCTTTAGGTCTTCACATAAACTCTTAGCTAGTTCTACCAAAACAAACAACAAGGCCGGTGACTCTCTTTTTTCTAATACAGTAGGGAAAGCCTGGAATCTTCTACCAAATGAAATTTCTACACTTCCCTCACTATCCATTTTCAAAAACAATTTGAAAGTATATCTCAAATCTCACTGGCTATGTTACTGTTCCAAACCTGACTAGCTCTATAGTCACCCTAAACTCTGATCTTCCCCTTCTTTTCCTTCAGGAAAAAAAAAAAAAAAATGTTTTTTGTTTTCTTAGTTCTGCCATATGAACTGCATCTACTGTTAAGATTGAATTCTATACTGACAATTTACTTTGAATTGTTAAAATTTATCCTGTAAATCAGTCTGTTTTTGCTTTTATTTTTTGTATTGATTTTGTTTATATGCTTGACTCACAGAAATTTGTTAATTTAGCTGTATTTACCTAGGAGCTTTTCTCCCCGGGCCTCTACTGAAAATGGACATGTATCCAGTTAGACTAGCCCGGTAAACAAATGTAAAATAAATAAAAATAATAAATGATGTTTCCTGCCAATTCAAGTTATCACAGATACTGAGAGAGTGCACTTTTGGATTTTGCAACATTTGAAAATGGTGCACATTGCTTGCCATCACACAAACACAAGCAACGTGTTTGCACGATGGTAACCACTACAGAGATGGTAACCAATCAGACATTAATACATAAATACATAACTGACACAATATTAGTGTGTCAGTCATCAGGAAAATAATTATGATATAGGAAATACTAGGTCAAATCTTATAACTGAGTGTGACTATAATGTGAAGTGGGGCACCACTAAATAAGACCAGAGTCTACTGTATTTGAATCCTACACCTTGTGTGTGGTAGTTCTACACTTAATAGCTGTTGCCATTAGAAGAATGAAAAAAATGCTTGTTTATGTTTAATTTCATTGCTATCTAATGCAAGGTCATAACAGTAAAATAAAGGCTGCAAACCTTGCAGCCAAATGTAGGACCATGTGGACATCAGCCTGACACTTAACATCTGCAGCCACAGGAGAAGTTACATGACCATCTCCTAGAGTCTTACTCATTTTTAGATTCACACTGTTAAATGCAGTAAAAGGAGCTTAGTGGGTTTGTGCCAGGCACAATTACATTAATAGAATGCATCTGATGTCTATTTTTAGATGTCTGGGTCCTGACTGCTACCTGGGTGGTTCAATCATTCAGTTTGTGCACTGCTGCTGTGCACGCAAACCAACTGAGCATAGGCAAAGCCACTTCTGCTAAGCACAGCACCTTGCAAACAGAGACCCAAAAATTAAGAGAAAAAAACAAGTAATAACAGGCAAAAACAGAAATCAATGTGTGACATACACAGTACAATATGTTAGTACACATGAAATATGTCTACATAGGTCTGGAATCCATTTCACCATCCAGTGCACATTCAGATCTCAGGATGGGTGCCTTAATCCTTTTTTCACACAAACATCTTTGTAGCAAGCAACAACATTCAGCACACAAACATATTAAACAGATGAACAGTTATATTAAAACATTACATGCTAGTTGTACATTTAGTGAAATGTTTATCTTTGAAAATAGTGCACTTAGTGATTATACACTTTGGTGTGATTCTTGCTTGCAAATATACAGCACAGTCATACCTTTCTGTGTTCCTTGGTCATTCAGCAGATATCTGAACAGTACTCTGGGATATACAGTGTGTAAACCATTTTATATCATTGCACTTACAATGTTAAAGGATATTAACTGGGAATAATATGATATGAAGTTGCCAACTAAGGAAAGCCAGGTTGGATGTCACAAACAAACACTGACTGTTCTTTTCAGGGTGGCGGTGTCTGGGACTAACAAGACCGTGTTGGTCTGGTTTCTCTGCTTGTTTGGCATTCTGCCTGCTGTCTGATTTATGGAGGGTTGAGAAGTCAGAAATTGCAATGTGTGTCCTTACTGTTGAACTTTTCGGGTCTATATTATAATACCGAAAATCTTTTTAAGCGAATGCGAAAACAGCGACACATATTGCGCGAAACGCAATTATGTCGAACGTTCTAAACCGCGGAATCCAAAAAGTCGAAGTGTCATGGTTGGCCCGTCTGTGGTACAGCTCCGTAAGGTAAGTGTGCGATAGTTATGGACCTTACGGTTAGGGTGCGGGTTAAGGTAAGTGCATAGATAGGTAATGTATGTAAGGTTTAGTTTAGGGTTAGAATTAGGGTTTTGTTAAATGTATGTGTGTGGATTAATTGTTTTGTTTTGGTATATCGCTGTAGGGTAAGTGTGTGATAGTTACGGACCTTAGGGTTGGGTGTGGGTTAAGGTAAGTGCATAGATAGTAATGTATGTAAGGTTTAGTGTAGGGTTAGACATAGGGTTTTGGTGCTTTACTTTAGGGTTAGAAGTAGGGTTTTGGTTAGTGTATGTATGTGGTTTATTTATTTTGTTTGGGTAGGCAGTATGTAGTGGGAGGTGGCATTGGCCGACTATGGGGATTCGACGTTTTGTATTTTGTGGTTTAGTACTTTCGGCATATTCGTGTTTCATGCAATACGTGTCGGTGTTTTCGTGTTCGCTTAGAGGGAGTTTTGCTATTATAATATAGACCCGAACTTTTCTCTGTAATGCTTTCCCAGTACAAAAGTATGATAAAGTATTAGGATGGTTTTAGGCTTCTAGGTGGTGAGTTAGTGTGCTATGACTTGTCTGCTAGCCAACGCAAGGACATACTGAGCATGCCTATGTCTGCCTGCAACCACACCGGCTGCTAGTTCCTCCTCTAACTCATCATTGGCCTGTGGCTGTGGTGACCTTGGCATGTGTTCCCTTTCCCCTTGCTGATCCTGCTGCAGCTGTTTCCACAAGATTAGCTTGGTCGCATAGCACATGTTATGAGCATTGTGGGACATGTCAGTGGATTGTAATGGAGGCCTTGGCCTCACATATGTAGGCACTGTGACTGCAGTAACTCAAAAACATGCTCTGACATTACAGCTTGGACTGTGTGTTTCATTAAGGTGTTTTTGTGTGTGTGTGTGTGTGTGTGTGTGTGTGTGCGTGTGTGTGTGTGTGTGTGTGTGTGTGTGTGTGTGTGTGTGTGTGTGTCTCTGCATTTCTGATGACTTTCTTCTTTCATCAGCCATGACTCCATTGCATATCATGCATCCATCCTAAATGAGGCTGTGAGATATCCTCCATAGCACACATCTGGTGCAGTTGGGAGATGTGGCACATATGGGAGTTGTATTAACTGCTAGGGTTGCCAGCACACATGGTCCAGAGGATTCTCCCGCCATTACACATGACTTGGCAGTTCGAGTGGTAGACCTTATGGTTAATGCAGACGCTACTCTGTTTTCCAGGAGTTGTTTTCATGTGTACTTGACAGCTTTATGTATATTACGACATTTCATGGTAGTGCAATACATGGTGTGTGTAGCATTATTTACTTCTGGTGGCAGAACTAAATACAAAGTATAACCTGTTCTGCCATGTTGCAGCCGCAGAACAGGAATGTTTAAATATGTCCTGATGCTGATGCCTAAGACACACACCTAGCATGTGTCCCCTGGTCGCCTGTCAAAGGCTCTGTTTAGTATGTCTTAGTTCAACACACACTTGGTACCTCCACTGGGATCTTAGTCTGCATTTTACCAGTCTGCCTCTGAGTCAGGCCAAAGGTTGCCCCCTTCACCTACTCTGTCTGTCACCTTCCAAGTCTACGACTATTCTGTAACCTAGCAGCAGTAAAATTGGCAGCCTTCTCAGCACTGGCTTTGTGGCAAAGCAACAGACAGATGTATTAAAAAGCAGCAGCTACTAACAATCTGTTCCATTATACTTTGCATAACAATCTAACATGGATCAATCCACATAAAAAACACAGCATGGACTCTACATGGATGCTTATATCTTGTTGACTAGGTCAGCAAGATGGATGCTTAGTTCTATGCAGTTTAGCTCGAAGCAATGTACTACTATCTCTTGCAGTTTAGCTATTTATTCTGCAATCCATATCTAATGTGAAGCATTATAAAAGACAGTTGCAATGTGATGTGTGGATGAGAGGCAAAAGCATTGCTTTAATAGGCTGTATTGTTATTTTGAAGAGTATATAGTCGCATTAGAGTATGTTATAAGCAGGTATAGTATTGTTTTAGTACTATGTATCCCTATATGTTGGAATATATTGTATATAATGCATTTTATATTCAGTATGCATTTGAAGTAACCATGTATGCAGTACATAGCCTTGCCGTAGCCATTTTAGTGGTACAGAAGATGGTAGCCTGAAAATTGAATGCTGTATGATATTAACCATTAAAAGTACATGTTTCATGGTTGTCCTTTAGCTTTATTTAGTATTTCATGTTGCTTGGTTAGATCAATTGATCCTCACATTTCTATTTTGCTCTGGGATGAAGATGAGTTCCTGTTATGGCTGTAACTAGAATGGACAGTTATTTGGGTATGGGTGAGCATAGCTGTTTTTTATGGCCAAAAACAAGTGTTTTGATCTTGTTACTTGTTTTTTACTTTGTTCCCCATTTGTTTTGACTTCTGTTTTTAACTGCTTTCTTTTTCAACAGGGGAATACTGACAGCATTCTCTTTTTTTACTGCTTTTTTATTTAAAACAGTTTATTTGTACTTGATCCTTATATAATATCATTTTTGGCTTTCTCAGGAGTGTAATGTCTGTTCAAAGTAGATCCTTCATACTGAGGCTGTATCATACCTCAGGGCTTAGGGCTTACATTAGCATCATGCAGTATTGTTATTCCCTGGACAGGTAGAGCATACAGCCTCTGTGAGATGAATTAGTCTGCAATTAGTAGAATGATATGATGAGACACACGGTATACAGCTAGCATGCTGAGCAGGTGCCACCAGAACCACAAATAGCTCCAAGGAGATATGCAGCTGCAGTGCAGATCACCGTAGGATCACCGTCTGCCTTGCTGCAGATTCCACACCTATATTCTACAGAGTAATTCCTTGTAACATTGCCCTACCCATAATCAAATAGCAATCAATGAATTCCAGTACATTTGGATGGGGTGCCATTCCTGGCGCTTAAAGAGGTATTCTAGGATTATTACATTAGACGTAGTGTGAAATAATGTGGCATTCTGGGTCAATGTGTCAGTACTTTTTTTTGTGTGTGTCAAGTAGTTTTACCTTTTTTTAAGATACTCTGCAGTTGAAAACCTTTATTTTTTGAAGTTAAGTAGTCAGCCACAATCTTGTTAGTTAGCATATGAGTTACCATCATAATAGATATGTGCACTATTGCCCCCTTCATACTGCTATTCTACTTCAGGACCATCAGGAATTCAGGAGATTTATTTCAGGACTATCAGAATTGTGGTACATAAGGCTCTATGTCAGTACCGTAAGTATATATTTATGTCAGTACTCTGAAGTACATTTTCAAAAGATATCTATTGCTGTCTCCTCTTGTTATAGCAGAAAGATGGACAAACAGCTATAAATAAAGGGACTCTTTAAATAAAAAATCGACAAATTTAATTATTTATTGGGAATTTAGAATAAATAGAAGGTTGATAGACAGAAAAGTTTTAAGAAATGCAGATTTTTCATTAACATGAATTTTCTGAATGAAAAGGAAGTCTCAAATTTAAATTCTACGCTAATTTTAACTTTAAAAAAACATTTTTTGTAACAATTTGCTAGAAAAATTGGGTGAAAAAATCCGGATATTCTGCAAAAATCTGTACAGTTGTGAGGTATGATTGCTGTACTGTCTGCAAATCGAGCAACTTAATTGTCTGCAAATCTAAACTTTACAAATTTTGCTGAATATCCATTTTACTCCTATTAGTGGCCTTCTTCTCATATCATAGGACAAGTCAATTATTAACAAGTCATTAAAGATAACAGACATATCTGATAATTACAGATATCTGAGTCTCAGTCTTCATTCAAAGTAGGAAAAACCATGCTACCCTAAAATTACCAATCTTCCAAATTTGTAAGCTCTGTGGGCATCAGTATATTTTCCTTTTGTCAACCCATTTGGGCTTTTGTCAACCCATTATTTTTTGCTTTGTCCAGATTTCTTGCTCTACTGCTTGTGTACCGCATGACTGTTTGTACTGTGACAGCAGTATATAAATTGTTTATGGTAGTGCGTTTGCTAGTGTATTGCTCTTTTTTATGTAGGTGATCATGAAAGTGGCCTTATCACCCCTGATCTCCCTGGGCCCAGTGTCCCTGTACCCTGATGATGATGATGGTGGCTAAAGTTGGGCACAGAGTAGGCTAATAGGAGTACAGCCATGGGTCACAGCTAAGTATGACACACCCCCATTTTCTTAGTGACTTCCCCATTTCTCTCATCTCCTGTACACCGCTGAGGACATTGGGCGATTCTAGGCCCACTGAGGTTACAGAGGCTAGACAGGTAGCTGCCACTGGATTGAGCTGACCTGTGCCATAGCCATGCTTCCAGAGCCTGTTGACTCTGGGCTATAGCCAAACTGTTTGTGAGGTGCCACACAGAGGCTCCTGTCTCATGGGGGAGGTGTTTAGCTGTCCCTCCTCCACCCGCAGGTCTTAGAATCATCCCTATTAAACAGACCAAGTGAGGGAACTTCAGACAGTCGAACAGTCTGACAGACAAACGATCAGGGTTCTATTTATGGTGATCGCTGGACATCTTTGGACTGCCTCCACTGTACAAGATTTCGTGGTTGGGCTGAATAATGCAGTGGAGTGAGGTGTATCTGTGATGGTGAGTGAGTACCTGGAATGCACATTGTCTGTATAACATCTCTGGGAGGGGTGCCAGCCTTATTTGCTGTGATCACCAACTATCTGCTCCGAGCCAATTGTCCGATCTGCTGGGTACTAATAGTGACAGTACTCTAGTTGCTTCATCAGGGAGCCATGGGGTCACACACAGACACATGGTGCTATGGGGTCATGTTCCTGGATGTTCCTGTGAAGGGACCATGTCCTGCAGACATCACTCACATGCCGGTAGTAGCCCTGCATCTGACCCTAGTGCAACTCCTGCTGGAGGCAACTCCTGCTGGCAGAGTGTCTCATGATCAGGTGGTCAACAATACCATGCATGTTCCCACATCTGTGTCTCTACATCTCCACATCTGGTAGACATGTAGAGGTATCACTTTGAGTTTTGGCTTTGCACATGCATGTTACACATTACCAATGTTACATTGAGGGCACTCTGCAGACAGACACACACACACACACACACACACACACACACACACACACACACACACACACACACACGCACACACGCACACACACACACACACACACACACACACACACACACACACACACACACACACACACACACACACACAAAAACAGTGTCATGGTCCATTTTGCCTACTTCATTTCCTTACTCACACATACTCACACACCTTTGGTGTCAACCTAGGCCTTCTGCACCCCCACACAACACCCTGTGCAGGTGATGATAACTGTGCCATATCCCTGTTTTCTATCTTTTGGATTCAGGGATAGTAAAGCTATGTGTCTGATGCTCAGGGTGACTATTTGCATACTCAGAGCAGACAGACCCAACAGAAAAGGTGGCGGAATTACAATAATGTTTACAGATTCCCTCTCTATAACACCATACTCCAACCACATCCCTAAGTGCTCCAATGCTGAAATAATAATTACCTTTCTAAAAATAAACAATAATAAAAACCTCTGCTTCATCACCCTATACATCCCTCCGGGAAACAACATCCCAGTCCTTGAAGAGATACTCTCTTGGGTTTTCTTCAACATAAACAATGAAACAATCATCCTTGGTGATGTAAACACCATCTGGACTAACATAAATTCAGACCCCTCTACCCACAACTTAAATCTATTCAAATTTACCCAGATAATAAACTCCCCAACCAGACCTTCCAAAGACTACACATCTGGATCCACTATGGACTGGATACTTGTCACTCAGCCTAACAATATAACAGACACAGGCACCCTACCTGACACCCTAAGTGACCACCTCCCCACATACATCCACCAGTCTTCAAGCTCCATTCAACTCCTACACCACTATAAGGAATCCCACAACCTAACAAACTTCAACCCACTACTCTTCTCTGAAATCCTCCAAACTATAAACTGGAACATCCTAAAAACACTCCCACTAGACAATGCCATTGATTATTTCAACACTACCTTCATCAACACTCTAAATCAACTAGCTTCAATTCGTATAAAGAGAATAAAGAGCAACCCTGCCCCTTGGCTGACCAAACTCACTAAGGATCTCATGCACCTTAGAGACAAAACCCTGAAGTCCTACAAAAAAAAATTTCTCTTGATCTTTTAATATCTCTGCAACCAAGTAAAGAAATTAGTCCACAAGGATAAAAAAAACATACTACACAAAACTTCAATCCAACCACAATCTAAACCCAAAAAAATTCTGGAACTCCATTTCCTCCCTCCTTAACCCAAGCACCAAATTGCACACAACCAGACAAATCTCCACTGGAAATAGCATCTATTTTCAACTTTATCTTCTCAAACTGCATTGCTGATATTACCGCCGCCTTCACTAACACTAGCAATACTAATAGCACTCCTTCCCCAAACTCACCCTCCTCCTCCCTAGCCTACCAACTCTCTCCTCCCTCCACTGACCTCCATCCCTCCCCTCCCACCAACCTTACTCTGCAACCCATCTCCACCACAACTGTAAAACAATTACACCTAAAACTTAAACCCTGCTCTAATGCTCCTGACAGTCTTCCTCCTACCTTCCTGAAGATAGCCGCTAATGCCATCGCTATCCTATCAGCATCCTGATTAATAGATCCATACAGGAATCTTATGTGCCCATCCTTTGAAGAAAAGCTTATATTCTCCATCTTCACAAGAGTGGACAAAATCATGATATAACCAACTTCCACCCAATTGCCATCCTCTCCCCAATCTCCAAGATTTTAGAAAAATGTATCTTCTTACAAATCATGCCCCATCTCTTACATAACCACCTCCTAACTCCATCCCAACATGACTTTCGACCAGGTCATAGCACTTCCACTGCCCTTATATCATTTGTCAATACAGTAAACAAGGCCTGTGACTCAGGATAAACTGTAGCAACCATATTCCTAGACCTCTCAAAGGCCTTCGATACTGTTTCTCACCCCCTATTACTATCACAACTCTCTCACTTCTCTCTCCCTCCACAATAAATTTGTTCTCTAGCTACCTTTCAAACAGGCAACAAGCTGTTAAATTGCAAAATTCCTACTGTCTCTAGCTCAACGCACCTTCCGGAATGCCTCAAGGTTCAAAACTTAGACCCTTATTATTCAACATCGTTATCACTAACATCCATTCCTCTATCCCCAATGTCAGCATAATTCAATATGCTGACAACTCTACAGTCATCTGCTCAGCCAACTCAATCCCAGATTTGGTAGCCAAAATACAATCTGCCTTTTCCACTGCTGAAGACTGGATGAAAACTAACCACCTGGCCCTGAACCCAAACAAAACAAAAATCATAGTCTTCACCCCATTGAAATCTACCTTAGCACCCAAAGAGACTTTCAGAATATAAAGCAAAAACCAATCCCAAATTGAAATTGTCCCCCAGACAAAACTCCTTAGGGTAGTCATTGACGAACAACTAAAATTTGATAATCACATACAACAAAATATTAAAAAACACATCAAAAACTAGGTTTGCTTTACAGGAATTCCCAATTCCTAACCCACTCCTCTAGAAAAATTCTGGAACTCCATTTCCTCCCTCCTTAACCCAAGCACCAAATTGCACACAACCAGACAAATCTCCACTGGAAATAGCATCTATTTTCAACTTTATCTTCTCAAACTGCATTGCTGATATTACCGCCGCCTTCACTAACACTAGCAATACTAATAGCACTCCTTCCCCAAACTCACCCTCCTCCTCCCTAGCCTACCAACTCTCTCCTCCCTCCACTGACCTCCATCCCTCCCCTCCCACCAACCTTACTCTGCAACCCATCTCCACCACAACTGTAAAACAATTACACCTAAAACTTAAACCCTGCTCTAATGCTCCTGACAGTCTTCCTCCTACCTTCCTGAAGATAGCCGCTAATGCCATCGCTTATCCTATCAGCATCCTGATTAATAGATCCATACAGGAATCTTATGTGCCCATCCTTTGAAGAAAAGCTTATATTCTCCATCTTCACAAGAGTGGACAAAATCATGATATAACCAACTTCCACCCAATTGCCATCCTCTCCCCAATCTCCAAGATTTTAGAAAAATGTATCTTCTTACAAATCATGCCCCATCTCTTACATAACCACCTCCTAACTCCATCCCAACATGACTTTCGACCAGGTCATAGCACTTCCACTGCCCTTATATCATTTGTCAATACAGTAAACAAGGCCTGTGACTCAGGATAAACTGTAGCAACCATATTCCTAGACCTCTCAAAGGCCTTCGATACTGTTTCTCACCCCCTATTACTATCACAACTCTCTCACTTCTCTCTCCCTCCACAATAAATTTGTTCTCTAGCTACCTTTCAAACAGGCAACAAGCTGTTAAATTGCAAAATTCCTACTGTCTCTAGCTCAACGCACCTTCCGGAATGCCTCAAGGTTCAAAACTTAGACCCTTATTATTCAACATCGTTATCACTAACATCCATTCCTCTATCCCCAATGTCAGCATAATTCAATATGCTGACAACTCTACAGTCATCTGCTCAGCCAACTCAATCCCAGATTTGGTAGCCAAAATACAATCTGCCTTTTCCACTGCTGAAGACTGGATGAAAACTAACCACCTGGCCCTGAACCCAAACAAAACAAAAATCATAGTCTTCACCCCATTGAAATCTACCTTAGCACCCAAAGAGACTTTCAGAATATAAAGCAAAAACCAATCCCAAATTGAAATTGTCCCCCAGACAAAACTCCTTAGGGTAGTCATTGACGAACAACTAAAATTTGATAATCACATACAACAAAATATTAAAAAACACATCAAAAACTAGGTTTGCTTTACAGGAATTCCCAATTCCTAACCCACTCCTCTAGAAAGACTATAACATCCAGCTACCTACTCCTCTCTCTCATGTATGTTTCACCAATAATAACTAACCTCCAATCTTTCCTTACAGCCAAACTAGAAGCCTGCTATAATAAGATATCCAAATTTGCTACTAACTCAAGACACTCCGCCCACCACTGTAACTCTCTTCAGTATTTAAATTGGCTTGAACTTCCTAACTACTTAGACTATCTACAACTTACCACCATCCACAAACTTATCTTTAAATCCTCTGACTGTCCATCCCTTAGTTCCATCTTTACCCTCTACAATACAAACAGTCCCCTTAGATCTGACAACAAAAACCTCCTCCTGGTGTACAAGCCAAACCATTCACACGGACAGCTTATCTTCTCTTTCTCCCTCACCAAAAAGTGGAATTCCCTCTCACCATCCCTTAGAACTATCCACAGCCATGCCACTTTTAAGTCTTCCTTAGACTCTTATCTCTCCTCTTTCTGGAAATGCTTATGCTCTCAATCCTCTGCTAACCATCCCACATGAAACTAGTCTAATTTATGACTATACTTTAAATGGCAAAGCTTTCCATTATCTAATATGTTATCCTTGAATCATATTGTGTATAAAGTCTAGATATGTTTTATTCTTTCTGTACAGAAAACATTGTGTGTAAACCTTCTTTACTGCAAATTGTATAATTCTTTTTAATCCTGTTTGTATAAACTCCACTAATGTTATATTTTTTGTATATATATTACATTGTATGTATAATTTCTTTATAGGGATTGTATTAACTCTTCTTGTTACTACAACACTTCTGTTAATATGCAATCTTTGTTTTACTGTGGAGATTTTTTCCCCGGGCCTCCACTGCAAACAGGCTCTTTATGGCTCAGTGGACTACCCCGGTTAACAAATGGCAAATAAATAAATAAAATAAATGATGATTGCATCTTCATGTGTGGTGTTGAACTGATGATTGCACCTATCAGTTATTTTGTACTTGGACAGTTATACAGATGCTACCATCATGATTTCATTACTTTACAGTGGATGCTCTTGTAAGGGTTGTGAAGTTAACAACTGAAATTTGTATCAAACAATTTGAATTTTTCCCTGTATTTATTTTTATTACAGAGTTGTGGTGCACATCAGAAGTCACAACATCAGATTCAGATACAAGGATTTTAAGTATGCACTGTAGTCAGCTCTCTTCAAGACAGTAATACAGTATAACAGTATTTCTGGCATGTGCATCTCCGCAGCTTCATAGGTACATAGGATGTTACTAGACCATATGGTTGATATTTCAGATAATCGATCACTGTAAAGTATTAAAAAAAACAACAAACACAAAGACATTATTGCAGGGGGCGTAAGCCCCCCTGCACCCCCACACCCCACTACTTAAATATACCAACTCCAAGATCACGCTACAGCAGAGAATATGAATAATTCCTGTTCCGCGCAGTATTGTTGGTGTACTGGGATCTCGAAGTTGGTATATTTAAGTGGGGGGGTGTGGTGGGTGCAGCCCCCTACATGGGGGGTGCAGGGGTGCTTGCCCCCCTGTAATAATGTCTTTGTGTTTTTTTTTTTTTTTTTTTTTTTTTTTAATACTTTACAGTGATCGATCATCTGAAATATCAACCAAGTGGTCTCGACCATATGGTGTTCAATATTTCAGCTGCTTGAGCTTTTCATAGGTAACCGTTTAGAAGCCTAGGCATTAAATCACAATATAAAATTCAATGTCAGATATCATGTATGGGCAAGATTTGTCTATCAAGGGCTACCCATGTCCAAGTAAAAAGCAGGGGTGATGCAGGGCAGAGATTAACCATTTTACGTCATGTCATCTAGGCTGTGATGAAACAGTGTCATGACACAGTTTTGAAGCCTATTCCAGAGAAGTGGCAACCTGTAGGAGATGTATTTGTTTCTCCAGCATGTCTTATATATGTCAGTATACATTGATGCCCCTTGAACAGCTGACTGTAGTCCCAAATGACATATGACATATGTAGGGGCAGCGTTTCCATCAGAGTTGCCATCAGTCATTAGTCTGTGTAAGCCACTTTTGAACAGCACTCACATTGTTAGGGGATACAATAATATCACTTAGATGTCCTTCAACCACAACCTTGGGTAGCTACAAGCACTCTGTTTTGGTCTGGACTTCTGAGAAGTACATGGTGAACATGAATGGACACAGCAGTGACACTTGTGGTGACCCATGGGTGATGGTTCTGCTGCTAGAGGTGAACTCTCCCACATTGAATGAGTGTTGTTTGTCTGTGAGCCAGTTTGCAATCCACCAGACAACATAGCATTTGATATTCACCTGGCTTCACTTCTCACTGATGCAAAAATATGGGATTGAGTGGAAGGCCCTGGCCAAGTGAAGATAGAAAAGGTCAATGCTGTGCACACATGCTATGTCTCTTGTCACATTATTGAATCTCAGCAGTTTTATCATGCACAACCTTCCCTTGAGAAAACCATGCTGGAACAAATGTTGTGTTTGGATGTCAACTCTGTCCTTGTAGCCGACATCCATGAAAATCCCTTCCATTGTTTTACAGATGAGGCTTGTGAATCTTAAAGGGCTATAAGTAAATGCATATTTTGCTGATCCACCCTTGTGTAGGGGGAAATAGGTCACTGATTTCAAATCAGTACTCAGACTGTTATCGAATAGGGCGCCTAGTGCAGCAGTTCACTGGTTAGGAACATTACGAACATATGCCAAAATGCAATCTGATCCCATGGAGGCTGTGTTCCTAATCTTGGAGAGAGCAGTGATTACTTGCTCTTTGTAGGGGGAGGTTGGAGGTGATGTTGAAGACATGTTGTGGTAAGCTTGGGGATGGGTAGGGGGATATTTTTTTATCCAAGAATGTCTGCTACCTGGTTTTCAATTTACACTGGGTCAGTGTGTGTAATATCACCCACAATTAATTCAGCAAACATCTGAGTTATACCTTTGATGTTGCAGATGTAGCAGAGGAAAGCCTTATGGTTATACTTGGCTGTGGCTTTGACATATTTCCCATAGCTGATCTGTGAGGAATTTATTGTCCTGTTAAAACTGGGGATGTTCGTCTTCCAGTTTGGGATTTAGACATTTGTATTTGTAGACATCAGCTTTGTTTGCTTACTGTATAATCAAGTAATGTCAGACATCCATCAGCATGGTTATTATTTTCCTAAGGATCTTTCTTTGATCCTGTCAGGTATGTATGTGTCTAAACATTTGTGTAGTTGTTTATCCGGGGCATCAAGATATACCTTACTATAGTTGTCAATGTCCTCTCTGGAAACTGTAGTTTGGAAGAAGATTATACCATTTCTTAGGATGGTATGGTTACCTTGGAAGATGTATTTTCAGCTGTCCTCTCATTTTTTTAAATCTGTACCTACTGCAAATTCTAAAAACAGTACTTTATGGTTGAATTGAAACAGTGCAGGCCCTACACATGAGGGGTTGCATTGGTCAATGTTATTTGTGCCGACTAGATCTAGAATATTACAGACACTTGTGGGGTGGTGCAGTCTTAGTTCCATGCCATATGAATTATCAAAGTCCCGGAATTATTGTGCAAATGAGTTAGGCCTCATATAAGTTTCACAATCAATGTAGTTATAGTAGAAATCATCCCTGAGTAGGTTGTTTTTTTCAACTTTAATTGTTATAAGTACTTATAAATAGGCTGTGTGGCCTTTCTTGTTCAGGGAAGGGAACATATAACTGGTGATAACATTCAGGGCTTTTTTAGTCACAGTAAATTAGAGTTACATTAACTCCATTGACTTATGTTGTCTAATCCCCTGTAAAGGAGGAATTATCTTCAATGAAGAGAGATAATCCACCTCCTGTGTTTCCCACAACTTCTAATTGCAGTCTGAATGCAGTCCAGCAAGGCTGTATTACATCCTGTGGCCAGGAATCAGGTTTCTGTGACTGCACAGATGTCCACCACTTCCATGGGACAAATTATGACAGAGAGTGTAGTTTCTGATGTTAACTCCTACAGTTAAGCAGCATGCCCTTACTTTGTTGGAGTTATATATTTTCACATAGTAACCTCTGTTTTTGTGATCTTGCCTAATAAAGGCATTATGATGGAGGCAAGTGCCTTAGCCAGCAAACATAAGTCTAGAGGTGCCAGGTGAAGTCCATGTCTTGCCAAACAGTGTGGTCGATCCACAATGTCATCCCACACTGCCAGAAACCTCTTAGAATGACACCAGACACATAATCAATTTCAGAAGAACATTTGTTCTTTATATTGTTGTCTCATCTTAGCTGAGCTTATATATACATATATATATATATATATATATATATATATATATATATATATATATATATATATATATATAGGGACATACATGCCTGGGATACATAACTGGAGAGCTCAGTCATGCATGTGTCTCCATATATTCCCTAGAGATACATCTCAAGTTGTGGATACTAACACCAATATGATGGAATAATAGTGGGACTTGTTGTGGAGAGACTTGATTGCATGTGTGGTGTGACAACTACTTATGCCACACTGCTGACCCTAAATTTGTCCTTGTTTAAGCTGGACAGTGGAGTGGGTGTATAGCTCACTGTACAATCAAGTATAAGGACAACCTTTGCAATAGAAAGCTATTGTATTAAGCACTTCCTGAGTGAGACAATGGTGGTCCTGTTTTATGTGTATTGTGTGCTTTGGGTTTAGTGTTAGGTGTACCATGCTTGTGTTTTGGATGTCTTTGCTTTTTATGTAGGTTGCTGCAGAGTGCCTCCACCCATAATGGTACTTCACTGATGTTGTAGTACAGGACTGGGGTATTATCTGCATTGAGTCAATAAAAACATATCAGCTTGGCTAGCAGAAGAAAAAGAGGGAAACTGACAGCTCATAATTTGAGGTGCAATTCTGGTATCTGCATAATGAATGAGAAAAGGATGGGAGTATGTGATATGGTACTATTTTAGGGGGACTAACATATGGGGTGTACAGTAGGAGGTTTATCCAAAGTGGGATCTATAGTTATGTCATGGAGAAATAAGATGTGACATTACTGCTTTTAACTGAAATTTGCACAGCTTGAACTGAACTGGATTCATCCAGTGTGAATCCAGTGTATAGTGTGGGCAATACAACTGCAACAGAATAATAGCAGTAATTGACAATTTGTTTGTTCATAACATTACATAGGCAACAGAGTGAAAAGCAGCATAATATTTTCCAAAATTAACCGTAGTAACACACACAAAAAAAATGAACTATACTTTTTCTTACATAAGTAAAAGCAGCTGCTGGAAATACTGCAGTGCTTTCACTTCATAACAATGGCTAAAAACAATGGTATGATGAATGTGCATAGAACAGTGTTTCATAGGCTGTTGTAAAACACTCTTTGTGTAATGCACAGTAACAGCTCAAATACAAACACCACCTACCCCAAAGTTGACTACATTGAGAACAGAACCCCTACCTATCTAAGTACACATACTACACAACACAGTACTTAATGCACATACCACAGCACAAGTCTGATTTTATAGGACTACATGTGATTTTATATTAGATGACATCAGCAGGCGATGTGGGAGACAGGTCTTTGCAGGCCTGCTTGAAAGGGATGTTTGTGCAAGCACCAAAACACTACAAACTCATGCCATTGGAGAAGTCAGTTAGGGATACACACTTTCACTCTTCTTTATGGACACACACACCATTGACTGTACTGAGAATAGAACCCATACCTATCTAGGTACACAGATTTACAAAACACCATACTTAATGCATGTGCCATGGCACAAGCCTTATATAACAGCACTGCAGGTGATCTTATAGAAGATGGCATTAGCAGGGCATGTAGGGGGAAAGAGGTTGGAGGTCTACTTAAAATGGATATTTGAGCCTTCTTAAATTGGATGTTTGTGCAAGCACCAAAACACTGAAAAACCATGCCATTGGAGAAGTGAGTTTAGGATACATACGTCCACTCTTCTTTATGGACACACACACACACACACACACACACACACACACAACACACACACACACACACACACACACACACACACACACACACACACACACACACACACACACACACACACACACACACACAGACATTACTGGAGTGAGAACTAATCCCGTACCTAAGTGCACAGACTACAGAACACAGTACTTAATGCAGGTGCCACAGCACAAGCCTGATTTATATAAGACTGCAGATGAACTTAATGAAGATGACATCAGCAAGCCATGTGGGAAAAAAACAGCTTGGGAGGCCTG
Source organism: Protopterus annectens (assembly GCF_019279795.1). Classification (NCBI taxonomy): domain Eukaryota; kingdom Metazoa; phylum Chordata; order Ceratodontiformes; family Protopteridae; genus Protopterus; species Protopterus annectens. The sequence continues at coordinate 397,091,878 of NC_056733.1, forward strand.
GATAGGCACATTGCTTCTTAGTGTCATCTGAGGCTTGTAGCCTAACAGAAGTATAATGTTTAGAAGACTAGCTGTGTAACAACACAAGTACCCTTATTGAGCATATTTGGCTGTTTGAGTTTGGCAGAACAAGCCTGTGAGCACCACCAAATAGCCCTGTCCATGAGGGTGCATATAACATTATATATTACACTTTGTATTGTGGTTGATATATGTGTTGACAAATTAAGGTGACCCCAGGGTTATACTGATTGTTGGTGTGGCTAGTGGTTGGGAAACAAATGCAAGGATTGTAAATATATTTACATATAGTTATAGTGTGCCCTCAGTTTGCAATGTTTCCGCATGTAGTTTTAGGTCAGACAAAGGAACTGAGAAGTACAGAGCAATAAGGACATATCACCTCTTTGTGTACATATATTTTAGTAGATTTGTGGACAAGGAATGCCATTATGGATATAGAAGAGGTAAAAATCTTGGTCAGTATTTTTCTACATTTAAGAAAGGTGAATCAAATAAAGTTAAAAACACATACACTGTGGGGAGTACTTTTTGTGGAAAGTGCAAATATTGTAAAGTTATGGCGAAAATAAAGTCTTTCACTTCAGTAAATACGAAACGAGTGTTTGACATACTCCATTTTATCACTTGTAACAGTACCTGGTTAATATATATGGCAGTGTGCAAATGTGGTGCTTTTTATGTGGGGCAAACTTCTTGCTCATTTAAACAAAGAATTGCCCTACATATTAGCGATATAAAATGTGAATGCACCAGAAGTGCTTTATATAAACATAAATTAGTACACGCAACTGCACACTTCATTTTTATAGGATTGGATATGGTGGATATACCAAACACTAGTGATTATAGGAGACATGTTATTTTGACACAAAAAGAAAGAAGGTGGATAGTTAATTTAGGGGCTTTGTTTAAGCCAGGATTAAATGACCATTGGTGATTAATTAAGTGAATAAATTGACACTAGTTGGTTTTTATGGTCATTAATTCATTCCTATTGCCACAATCTGACAAGTTTAGTTCAACATATTAGGCTGTTGGTAATATTGGGGAACAAATATTAATAATGGATTTACTTATAGTATGTATGTGTAATATAATAGCATTGTTTTTGATTGATATCTATTTACACTCATGGTATATTAGGGTAGAAGTTAGTTTAATAGTTATTTAGTTGTATTCTTGGGCATAGCACTGTATATCTAGCTAGACATATAAAAAGTGTTTTAAGAACAGTAGCTGCTCCTTTAAATGCAAGCAGCAGTTACCGGATATAATCCGGGCCTTTGCAGGGATATTTCACACACTGAAGACGCTGCGAACGAAACCGGCCACCGGTCTGTGTATTTTGTGGGCAGTTTTGCCAATAAACAGTTGAACTTTCCTGCTGTTATATTTTTTCATCATTTTTTGAGTGCTGGAACGATTGTGGAATATATATATATATATATATATATATATATATATATATATATATATATATATATGTGTGTGTGTGTGTGTGTGTGTGTGTGTAGATATATATATATATATATATATATATATATATATATATATATATATATATATATGTATATATATATAGAGAGAGAGAGAGAGAGATAATATAATAGTGCAAGAAGCATCAGATTTCTGCTATGGTTAACCAAGTGTGCACAAATGCTAGCCTCATTGCTAACATCTGAGACTTGCTATTATGTAATATATACCTGCTACTATAAAGCACTGCTATCTCTACTCCAGGCTGGCATTTTACAATGACTAAGAGCAATGATTGAATGTATCCGCTTTCTGCTGTTGGCAGTCTGATATAAATCTTATCTGCTTTTTCCCTGTTTCTGTAATGCTGAGCTTCACCCAAACTAGATAAGCCTTCTAAAAAATGTTTTCTAGACTCAGTGCATCATGCAAATGTGGAATTAAAACAAGACAAAGAGGATAAATACTAAAAGTACTGGACATATAAGCAAAGTATGTAAAAGCATAGTACCAATTGATAGTACATATCCAAAATTTCTACTTATGTCAGGATTAGAACCCTCACACCAGCAAACAAGATGGTTGCCTTAATCCTGTTTGCCAAAGAAGCAGCTTGCCAGCACAGAACTGGGGTGATTCAACATACAACCAACTGCATAAGAATGTACACTGCTATCAAACCATGGACTGTATATTGTGCAAGTAATTCTCTGTATTATATCTGGACATATACCAGTTAGTGATCATACAACCTGTCAAAATTATGGTTACAAATATACATCTTTCTGTCTTACATGTCCATGTTTTTTTTTAATTCGTCAGTTACCTAACACATGAAATGTGTAAGTAATTCTATACAATTGTCCTTAAAATGTGAGAGGATTTTAACTGTGGCATAAACCCGCATACACTGTGGTTTTGAGGGTAGCATAGCTGAGTTACTACTATGGCAGATACAAGGTTACACTCCTCTTTTTGGGGGGTGGGGAAACAAAGGTCACTTATTGTTATGACACAAAAAAATCTGAAGTCGGAAACTGCAATGTGTAGCCTCACTTTCTAACTTCGCACTTGAATGATTTACCAGTATTCTGATGAGGTATGACTGTATGAATGTTTCATGCCTGAGGCCTACTAACTACAAAGGGACATATGTTAGTAAAATAAGTGTCTGTAGTCACATGTTAATGCAATTTCCGTACAAATCCACCACTATTTACTTGCTTATTGTACCAAGTTAAGAGATACAAAGATATGTCATAATAATCATTAAGAATACAGTCTAGGTTAAGGATTTACCTTGCAAATGCAGCAGTTGACATACCCTTAGTTCAGGGCTGACTCTGTATGATACAAGCAGTACACAGCCAATACATGGATAGGTAAATGATGTATGAGTTGTCTGGCATGAATTTTAATATATGTATGTGAGTAGGAGAAACGTATTAGGTGCTTAGGTGGCCAGTGAACGTGATATGTGTTGTCTCTTAGCTAAAGCAAGGGCATACTGAACATGCCTACATCTGCCTACAGGGTCAGCAGCTGGTTGTTCCTCTTCAAAGCCATCCCCTGACTGTGGCTGTGGTGACATAGGCTTTGTTGGGGTATGTGTAGATCTTCCCCTTGCTGACCCTGTTGCAGCTGTTTTCACAGGATCAAACTGTGGAGCATAGCAAATACTGTGAATATCTGTGTACATATGCATGGCTTATACTGCAGGGCTCCACCAGATATCATTAGGCACCAGAACCATGACTTAGTTCAGCAGCCGAAACACATGCCCTATGATGTTTCTTGTTTGAGGGTGTGCCTCATTATGGCATTCTTCCATGGTGTGTGTGTGCACTTCTGATGAGTGTCACTATCTACGGTTCCAGGGCATAGCCAGCATCCCCCAGTAAATGGCCCTGTGGGATGTCCCCCAACAAACTTCTGGTATAGCTGTGATGTATGCCAGATATGGGAGTCATGATAACTGCCAGGGTTGCCAAAACACACACTGAAGATAATGCCTGGGCATTACACATGACTTGACAGATGATAGAGTGGTATCCCTTGCAGTTAATATAGATTCACCATGCTCACCAGGTGGTGCCTAGATGTGAACTTGAGTGCAATCTATGGTACCCAGTACTTCAGGGTAGTGCACCACACAGATGAACTGTGCATATGGTGGCCCTCACCTCAGAAGAAGGAGGAAAGTATATGTGCTCAGTGGCATGTATGAGTATAGCATCCAGGAACTGGTGGAAGATCCCAGATGCTGATGCCTGTGACACACCCATCACATCCCCAGTTGGTCTTTGAAAAGTACTTGTAGCTAATATTCTAAGGGATACACATATCTTAGTTTCCACTGGGATGGTTTCCCCTTGATTGGCAATAAGTTGAGAGCATCAGAGTTCACAGAGTTCACAGAGGTCTTGTAATGTGTCCTAGTCTCAGTTAAAATTTTCAAGTCTCTGCTCCAATGGTACTGAAGTATTGAGGGAAAAGAAGAATGTAGGCTACATGAATACTTTATACAGTTGTTGAATAGGTTCACCATGTGGGATTGGCTAATTAAAATGCAATTTAACTGCTTAGGCTGTAATAAGCATGATTTAACACACCTGCTTCAGTGCTCATTAGTGCACTAGGTGCACCTTCACACAGCTCCACCCGCCGTCACATAAATAAGGTAAGCATAAGCAAAATTGATTTTTTTCTCTCTATTTTCCTGATATCAAGCAAACATGGAACATAAAATGTGAAGAAAAGCTTGTACAGCCTATACTCAAACCCAGGAGCATTGAGACTAGCCCTACACATACACATGCTGCCACAGGAATAGTTATACAACAAGCACACTGAAACTTGCCTTTTATTGCTCCATTTTTCATGGGTGTACTAAGCATACCAATGCACAAACATGTTAAGAAAAAAAGGGAAGTTGACACCTCTTATGTCATCACTCACTGTTGACATCCATTGGAAACAAAAACACCATGTAGGTGCCTACATGATGTGAACATCCCTACACGATTACTCTGTTTTATGATTCTACAAGTCTATTGATTTTTGGCCTCATTTGCATAATGACTGTGCTGACAGCCTGGAATCTGCACTGTTAGTAGCCATGTAAGCAGGGAAACTGCACAGGAGCACAGTGTTGTAAACACAAGGCATGGTATTATTTGGCTAAATATGTGACACATACCACATAATTCTTACAGTACGTTGCAGTACTCTGTCTCATGCTTTTTGAACATTTGAGCACCTACATTACGTGCAAGTTTATTCTTCATTTGGGGGTGGGAGACCAAAGGTGCATTTATGTCATGACAGTTAAAGTTACATTTTTTTTTTGGGGGGGATGATTTTTTTTAGCATCCACAGTGTGTACTTGGGCTATAATATGTACCCTGTTACCTATCAGGGTCAGTTTTCTCAATATTTCAGAACTTTTACTTGCCCTTTTTGCTGTGTAGATGCCTCTACTTTGAAATTTTCTGAGAACACTCCCATACCCAGACTCTACATGGTTTCATTATAGGTTGTTGAATTGCTCAATCATAATGATTTGCTTCATTAGCATAAATTTCAGCTACTTATGCTCAAATTTGCATTCAAAAAAGTTTCTATATTTGCCTCTGAGTGTGCGTGATTGCACCTCGGTACATGGAGTTTACTGAATCTACAACTTGCCATGCCTGTATACGCATCACGCTGTGACACACACATGGTAAAAATTATCATGTAAGCTTTATTGAATTCCCTCATACTCTTTTCTCTTCACTTGTACAAAAGAGTTTATTCTGCTTTTTGCCAAATACATCAGACATTTGAAAGACGTAAGGGACTTTATGAAATGGAGTTATCCATAGTTTTAGTTACTCTATTCAGACCTCTGCTAACCATAACACTCTCTTTATTTCTGATAAGTTCTAGGCAGGATAGTGAATGAAGGATAGTTTAGTAATTTTTTTACTATACTAGGAATTTTGAAAATTCCATGTATATAATAAAACTAATAATTCAGTAAATGGCATTTAATCAACCAAAGAATAAAAATATTGCAAATAAACGTCAAACATAATGGAATCCCCCCAGGAAGATGCATACAAACTAGATTAAAAACGTTCTTTCTTTAATGTTCAAAACACAGACGATTTAGCGCTTTCATCCACTTAAGTGTGGACTTCATCAGAATGCAATCTTTACCAAATTAAGCATTTATGTATTCACTTTTTAGGCGCCAAAAATACTAACTAATAAAATCTTTTCTCAATTTAAAGTGACCATGCACTAAATTCATTTATACAGTACTATAATATAATAGAATAGAAAACTCATCCGCATGTTAAAACAAATGTTAAAGTATTTAACTCAAACACTGTTATCCTTCTATACTTGAATAAAGCTTGTTGCCCCTGCTAAATGCATCAACAATTTTAGTGGATGAAAGCGCTAAATCATCTGTGTTTTGAACATTAAAGAAATAACATTTTTAATCTAGTTTGTGTGCATCTTCCTGGGGATTCCATTACGTTTGGCATTTATATAATAATACTGTGTTGTTTAGATTGCTACTATTACTTTTACTTATTTCTGTCATGCCTGAAGTTTTATTTTTAGCTCTTTATAAAACCATAAGAGGCATTTTACTATTATGTATAATGCCTCTTATGGCATTATGGGAGATGATTTTTTTGACTTGACTTGTCTTACTCGTGGATTTGATTTTTGTTATATTTAAATTCAGTGGTCTGAATAGTCCAAGGAAAACATCAAACCTGCTTCAATACCTAAATACAAATGAGACACGTTGTATTTCTTCAAGAAACCCATTTCAAACACTTAGACAAAGGTATCTGGAACACTAACAATTACTTAATAGTGTCACAATCTTAATTTAAAAGTAAAAGAAGAGAAGTTATGATACTATGGAAAAAGAACATTTTGTTACCACAGATTATTTACAGATATGAGATCAAGACTTATTTTGGGTCTCATAGATATAAAATACAATAGTAGAATATGGACCCTAGTTTATCTCTATTGGTTTGCAGGAATGGGACACACCCTAGCTAAATGTCACTTAGATATCATGCTTAAAGAATGTATATGCATTCTATTAATAGGAGGTGATTTTATTTGTTTACTGGGGGATACAGAATCTAGTAGTGGGAAAAAACTAGGACTGTCTTGTACTGCAAAACTGCTTAAAACTAATTAGAGTTCTTTTAATCTATAAGATGTATTTAATTTGAGACTTCAAATCACTAGATTTCAGTCATTACTCTTATAAATATGGTACCCAATCTAGACATAATAGAATTGTGGTATCCCAGGATACAACATCAAGGATAATGAGTTTTAACATTGTTCCCTGCCCTATCTCTGATCAGAATGCAATCATCCTAAAATTTCAAACTGCTTTTAAAAAATTACCCCTTATGACCAGGATACCTGCTTATATGACAAAAATTAAAAGATTTCAAACCCTGTGTCCATTCTGAACTGAATTTCTTCTTAAAAATGAATACCATTGATTAAAGTAATATAGTTATGGTTTGAGATTCATTAAAAACATAGCTTTTTGGCAAACCATTAATTTGGTATAACAAAAACTAAAACAATGGGACCTGGAATTAGCAATCAGTTGCAAATTCAAGTGGTCAAAGCTAAATATAGTAGTGATGACAATTTTTTAATAAAAACAATAGAACATTTAAATAAAAAATATTTTGATTTTCTATCACAAAAAACAGCTTTGGCTTTGGAAAAATTAAAACCAACCTCACTTTCCATGCCTCCTAAACATATACATAACTTATCCAAAAATTTTAATTATAATCTAAAAGTAATAATATCTCAGAAATAAAACATCTACATGATAATAAACTATATACAGACATTTGAGATATCCTTGATGTTTTCAGACACACCACTATGTGTCTTTAAATCAGTTAACAGAAGATGTGGATACCATTCCAAACTTAAACCTCATTCAGTTACATTTTAAGAAGATTGCCATCTAAAATAAAATATAACTTATATAAGTAAATTATTTATAAAGAAGTCTTAGACAAAATTAAACAACTTAAGCACAATAAAGCCCCAGGTATAGATGAAATAATAATGGAAATATATAAACTATTCCCTCCAACCATTATCTTATTTCTCTTCAAACTCTTCTTGAAGTTCAAATCCATGAAATAATTCCTCCATCATAGAAATACTCTCTAATCTCCCCCATACTAAAAGAAAACAGGAAACCCAACTGTATTCCTCATGTAGACCCATCTCATTACTAAGCCATGACTACAATTTTTATTTCAATTTTGACAGATAGATTAAAAGATATTATATCTCAGATAATTAATTTGGATGAAACAGCCTTCTTATATTAAAAAAAAGATATGATAATATCAGAAGATTATTAACCCTTATAGACATTTTAAACAATAAAATAGAGGAAAATCTCCACATCAGTTTAGTTCATAGGTTCATAGGTGTGTACCAGGCTAATGGCCCTGGGACCTTTACAAGCCTAGCCCATAGAAGTGCTCTGGCATTGTGCCACCCGACCTTAGTTCCCAGTGCATCTATCAAATAGAGCCACTTGAGTGATCCCTGGGGTGAACTTTCTATTTCCCATACACTTATCAAGATTTCTCTTGAAGAGGGTAGTGAGGTGCTCTGCTTGACATGTATGGGAAGTCTATTTCAGAGCATGGGCAGTCTCTGGGTTATGAACCTGTCCCTCCAGCATGTTCTATTGATTGTGGTAATGAGGTTGAGGTCTCTGGAGCATGTGGTGTGGAGAGATTGGGATTTCTTTAGATGTAGCATTTTTAACAGAGCTGGGTCAGACATGGCTTTGTAAATCAAGCAGAGATCGCCTCTTAGTAGATGATATGAGACAGAGAATAGCTGGAGTTTGTTGGGTCTGTCCATGTAGAACATGTGTTTAATGCCTAGGATCCTCTTTGTGAGGTACTTGTGTGGTCTCTCCAGTTGTTGCAGGTGTCTAGTGAAGTACATACCAAATGGGGCATTATACTCTATGACTGGTCTAATGAGGGAAGACTAGAGAAAAATAATGACCCCTTTCTTCCTGGATGCAAAACCCTTGGTAATGAGATGTGCCACGTAGAAGGACTTTCTGACCACAGTGGCAATGTGGTGATTGAAGGAGAGGTTGCTGTCAGCCTGTGTCCCCAGATCTCTTATAAAGCCTTCAGTGTTCAGTGGGCTCCCATCGATGACAACACATTTTTTGGCATGAAGCTTAAGGCCATGGTTTCAACACCAGTCATTGGTCTCAGTGAGCTCTTTCTGTAAGATGTCTGCATCACTTTGGGAGTTAATAATGACTCCCTGCTTTCAGCCACCTGTGAATTTGGTCAGTCAGAGTCCCTCCGTGTTGGCCTAGACTTCCGAGAGGTAGATGCCAAACATAAGATGACCCAGGACCAATCCCTTTGGGACTCCAATCATGACTGGTCAGCAGTCTGACTTGGAGTCCGCTACTTTCACATTGTGGGTTCTATCTGTGAACCAATTTGCAATCCACCTAACGATATAGGGGTTGATGCCTAGTTTGCTGAGCTTATCAATAATTCCTGAGTGAGGAATGGTATCAAAGACCTTGGCCAGATCGAGGTAGGCTGTATGAACTGCCTTACCTTCATCCACCGCCCAGGTGACTAGCTCAAAGAAGTCAACCAGGTTGAGCTGGCAAGATCTACCTTTCACAAAACCAAATTATGTGGGATCTAGAGTTTGGAGTTTCCCTATATCCTTGTTAATTAAGTCCATAATGATGCACTCCATAGCCTTATATATCAGTTAAGCCAAGAAAATGTGCAGAGTGTCAAAAATATAACTACTAAAAAACAAAGACGCTGAAGCCACAGTCTGAATCACCACAAGTATGCTATAATTCCTTTAATCAACACTTTCATCTACAAGACTTCATCAGAAATAATACAAACTTGTACAAATTCACTTAAATACTCTTACTAATGAAACACAGATAAAAATCAATCAATAGATTAATCAAACTGACTAACTGATTTAAAGCAACATTGTTTAAAACAGTCACAAAAAATGGGGGTGATGAATTCAATTAAATTTATTCCCTATACCCTCCTTTCTAAGATATAGTCTACGATTTTTTAAAAAACATTTAATATTTATAACATCATTGAGACTGGGTTTTTTATCTGCTTTTAACTTAATCTACCATCTGGCCTCTCTTTGTTCAAAATAGTTTTTAAAATCACCCCCTCTCAAGTCAATTTTACCCTGTTTCAAAACTGAAAATATATTTTTTTTAAACCAGAACACTCCTGACTATGTTTGTATAAGGCATTCTTGTTGTCTTTCTTTTTCATATTGTACATGTGTTCCCTAATCCTTGTGTTTAAATTCCTAGTGGTCATCCCAACATAAAATTCTTCACATTTACCACATACTGCCACATAAACCACCCCTTGAGTTTTACAACAAAATATGCCTGGCACTCTGATTGTATAAGCAATGTGAGGAAGTTCAATACACGGACCCTCCAGAATATACCTACACATGACACACCCATAACACTTATACATGCCATGTGACTTGTTAGTGATGGGAACTTCAGTGGTCACTATGTCCCTACCAGCCAGGTCAGCCAGAGTTCCTCCATGTTGGCCTGGACTTCTGAGAAGTAGATGCCAAACAGGAGACAAACCAGGACCAATCCCTGTGGGACTCCACTCATGACTGGTCAGCAGTCTGACTTGGAGTCCTCTACTTTCACACTGTGGGTTCTATCTGTGACCCAGTTTGCAATCCACCTAACGATATAGGAGCTGATGCCTAGTTTGCTGAGCTTCTCAATAATTCCTGAGTGAGGAATGGTATCAAAGGCCTTGGCCAGATCGAGGTAGGCTGTATGAACAGCCTTACCTTAATCCACTGTTCAAGTGACTGGCTCAAAGATGTCACCCAGGTTGAGCAGGCATGATCTACATTTCACAAAACCAAATTGCATGGGATCTAGAGTTTGGAGATTCCCTATATCCTTGTTAATTAAGTCCATGATGATGCACTCCATAGCCTTACATATCGGACACATCAGGCTAATGGGGTAATAATTTCCAGGGTCTGTAGTCGCTCCTCCTTTATGGACAGGAATGACTGTAGCAGTGCGCTATTCATTAGGGACAAAGCCTGAGGTGAGGCTGTGACTGAACAAAACACACAGATGTGCTGCCAGTTCACATTGCAATTCATTTAGAACACAGCCAGGTATATTGTTGGGGTCCCATGGAAGCTGTATTCTTGGCCTTAGACATTGCAGCTTTAACCTCTGTTGCAGTAATGCTGGGTGCCTGGCATTCTTCCGGTACTGAGATTGGTCATTTAGAGGGGTAAAGTTGGCACTGAATCTGTCGACCAGTATGTTGGTAAGGGTCTATATCAGAAGATCGAAGTTCCAAAACTTTGAATCTGATATGGTCAACACCATATGATTGAAGTTATGAAACATCGATTCTTTTAACGGAGATCTCCGTACAGCACGGAAAGGGAAGATTTCCCTTTTCTGCAATGTAGTGCGATCTCAGAGTTGGTATATATAAGTAGCGGGGGTGGGGGGGTATAGTCCTCCTTCTTAGAGCATTTAAATGGTTTGTTGTTGTAGGTTGTTGTGTTTTATTACATTTTCGAAGTTTCAAAACTTCGATCATATGGTGTCGACCATATCAGATTCGAAGTATTGAAACTTTGATCATGTAATATAGACCTTCTGGCAATATCTGTTGGCTCTGTATAGGAGCTACTTTTGTGCAGCAACTCAGAGCAAATCTGGGTATTGCCATGGAGATTCTTGATATAACTATAAAAGGCCTTGTGGTTGTTTTTAGTGTCTGATGCAATTCTGCCTTCAGAGCTGGCTTTGGAGGTTTTGATAAGGCATCTCAACTTTTTGTTGAGTCTAATAAGGGAATTTTTCTAGTCTTGGAACTTCACCTTTTTCTGCAACAGTTTCTTCCTTTTGTTGTATAGTTTATTAATGGCAGGGGATCACATGACTAGCTTCCTTTTTTTTTTTTTTTTTTGAGGCTAGCGTCTTATTCTGTTGGGTATGGTGAGTTTCATGCATTTATGTATGTGTTCGTACAGTGCATAGATGTATGATTTGGCAGTCATGCATCTATTTTCCATTGGCATGGGTGCCGTGAAGTTAGCCACCTCTGTTTTTAGGAGTCCAAAGTCAGCTTTGGAGAAGTTTTTCATGGTGGATACCTTTGCAGGGGTGTGGGTGAGATGTGGATTTCCATGGTGATTAGTTTGTGGTCGCATCTAACCAGGGAGGAATTGACTATTGGTGTAGAGCAATGGTTTTCCATGTTAGTAATAAGGATGTTGCTTCCTCTAGTGGACATAAGAATGAGTTGGTCCAGGGCATTGGAACTGATGAATTCCAGGAAGCGTTGAGCCAGTGCATTGATGCATAAGTAGTTTTCCCAGCTGATGGAGGGGTAGTTGAAGTCATCTAATATGAGAGTGTTGGGTTGGATCTTAATAATTTCCAGGGTGCTTAGGAATGTGGAGTGAGAATCTTGGGATATGGTTGGGGACCTATAGCAGGCTACAACCTGAATTGCCAACTTACCCAAAGTTAGTTGTACCTGGAGTATTTCAGATGCGTCATGCTGGGCTACTAGTCTGGAGGTGTGTATATCTTTTATGAATATGGGGACACCACTGCCTTTGGAGCTTTGGTCCATGTTCTGGGGTGAAAGGTGTGGAATGAGTTATAGCCTGGTAGCGTAGTGGTGTTTTCTGTTGCTTTAAATCAGGTCTCCATTACAGCACAAATGCCAATGTTCTCCATTTTGAGGAGTGCTTTGAGTGAATTATTGTGAAAGCTATTAGTTCTCTAAATTGGAACTCCTTATTTAAAGCATTCAAACTATTTTATTTTCAGTCTTAATTCATCTTTCTCTCCTAGTAAATACTTACAAAAATAAAGCTTTGTATTAAACTAGGGCCTTTCCACTCTGAATAGATTCCCCTGATTAAGGGTACTAAGTAAAGTTGCCCAATGGCTCCTATTTTATTTACTATTGCCATTGAAACACTAGCAATTTCAGTTTGTGCAAATTCAAATATTAAAGGAATAGAAATTTCAGTTAATTATAATTCCAAAACTATGCTATTTGGTGATGATACTTTACACACTCTTCTCAACTCACAAACAACAATTAAATAATTAGATTATATTCTAAAATGATTCCAATCCTACTCAGGACATCACTTTAATAACCTGCAATCCACATATTTATTCCAAAATAAAAAATTACAAGCAACCAAAAATAATATCATAGGTAAACAACTAAAATATTTAGGTATAACTTTAATGAAAACTATAGAGGAGATAAAATTCTCAGACTATAAAAAATCATAGAAACTATCTCTAGCCTAACTTCCAAATGGAACAAAATTGTAATATCTGTTGAGGATAGGCTACAAATAATAAAAATCATCCAATTTCCAAAAAAATATTATATATAATACAAGCCTTATCACTTTCATGAATAAAACCCCCAAGAATTTGAACTGTAGAAAAATAAAGTCTCAAACTGCATAAACCACAGACACTCTAAAGCAAAAGGTCCAGAAGTTTGTTAAGATAAGTGCTTTCTTCCAAATTGTCAATAAAAAGAACGAATTAATAGCAGAATTTCCATAGTTAGTTTATTGATGAATATTAGGTCTAGGATAAAAGTTTTATCTTTAATCAGATTATGCAATGTTTTTATTAACAATTGGTCTATGGAATGATTTGCAAAGTTTTTATGTGTTTTATTGGGTTTACTTCAGGAGAATGACTTACCTAAACACCGAACCGCATATAACCGAGATGACAACTCTGAACAGGCCATGGTACTGAATGATCAGATGATCATAATTTTAACATGGGAAAAGAGTCAGTTGGCCAACATGGTGACCTTTGCCGTTTTCCACACTGTAGTGTAATCTTGGAGTTGGTATATTTAAGTAGGTGGGTGTGGGGGGCAAAACCCCCTACTTGGATGGCTTTAATTTAATGTGGTTTGTTTTCATGGTGTTGGTGGAAGACTTAGTGTTTTCCCAGTGTAAGTTTATGATATTTTGATCATTTGGTACCATAGTTTGTTTGGTTGTTTCGGCTCGGTTATACACACTTCGGTGTTTAGGTAAGTCGGTCTACTGAAGTAGATCCATTTTATTGCATATAAAGTTTATTTTATTTTTTTTAACATTTTCAACCTGGTTAGCAAATCATCCACAAGATGGCAGTGTTTAACAGGATATACAATTTTGTAAAGGTAGAATTTTTTTTTTTTTATCTGAAGTCCATTGTTTACATTTGGAGGAAAGTGCTTATCTTAATAGACGTCCATACATTTTGCTTTAGAGTGTTTGCAGTTTGTACAGTTTCAGACTTTAGTTCAAACAGATTTATTTTGGGTTATTGCTTTTCTGTTTTGTTTGCTCTACTGTAGAAAGTGTGATTACCCAGGAACATTTTGAATGCTGTGGAGTTATTAGTATGATAATTCTTGTTAATGGAGAAAATCTTGGTAGTTCTCCCCTGGATTTAATAATTTTAATCAGCTTAATGTCTCAGCTCACTGAAAAAACTGGATGGTGTGTTAAAGGAACAAGAGGCAGAAAGAAATGAAGTAAGTGAACGAAGTGATAGGAATGCTCTTGTTTTTAACGGACCATGTTTCAACAATGAAACAATGTGTACTGGTGTTTTAAATCCACAACTTACCCTATGAACAGTTCCGGAAGGTAATATTGAATTTCCAAACAATAGCAATATGTTAGACCATGTAAACATTATAGATGCTAGGTTCATTGCACAAGGAGCTAGACCTAAAGGTTGAACTAGTAACAGCAACACTTCTTTCGCTACATAGCTAAATCAACCACTACATTTGTCAGGATTTAGACATTTTGCTGTCTCTGACAAAGAAGATTTGTTGAGTGGGAAAATGAAGAGTTTTGATAAGCTGCTATTCAGGTTTATAAGTTTACAATTTGATAAAGTGTTTTTAAGGACAGTGCTGCAGTGAAGAGGGTTTCTTTGGGTTTGAGGCTGTGGAAATTCCTGAATGGGTTACAGGAGAGCTCTCCTTTGCACACTGAGGTACTAATTTTTTTGACCGAATCAGGTTGGAATATATGGAGATATTACATAAGAACAATGAATGGAAATTGAACAAACTGGAAAACGAAATCAGGGTTTTACAGAAGGACATCACCAAAGACTTATTTTTCAGTACGATGGCGAATCTCTATGTGAACATTTTAGAGAAGATAGACAGGGAATGTGCTTTGATCAAGTCAAGGAACGAAAAAAGTTATCACATGATTGAGTACAGTATGAAACTAAACAAGCTTACCCCTACCCTATTGGAGTTAGTAAGTGATACAGGTGACCAGCTGGTAACCCAAAGGCAGGAATAAACAGAGTACCTGATGGCAAAGGAGTAGAACAAAGGGAGTTGTTTTTTTTTTTTTTGGATGAGCTGAGGGCCCTTCATCGTTCATTGAGGACTATGAACAAAAGCAAAAGAATGAATCAAATAGATAGGGATTAGACCCTGGGAGGAAAAATCTTCAGGGAATAGAGCCCCAAACTGTGAGGGGGTAGAGAGATTTCTGGAAGCAATGGTAGAGTCAATAATTATCAACTCCATCAATCAAGGTGCAGTACACAGTTCCAATGGTTTCAGTATTTTTACCTGTAGTGACTTGAGTACCACCCCTTTATTTGGTGAACTATTTTGTAAGGGGTTTACGTTTGTATCATCTAGGAGATTCAATGTGGTTGATGAGATTATGGATTTAAAATTGTAGGTATGCAAATTAAACCTGGCATTGTTTTTCAAGGATGACAGTTTGGACCAAGGAACTGAACACAGACTACACAGCTCTAGTCTATTTATTCCCCCTATGAATCCTATCTTGGCTTCCTTTGAAGTTGCTTGTGAAAAAGAGTTGTGGGCATTAAACAAGAGGGTTGTTTTTTTCCAATATGACCAAGGAGGAAACAAAGTTAATTAGAGACTTGACTACTAATCCATTAGACTCATGAAATTGAACAAGAGTGGGGGAGCAATGGTGATGGCCTGCCATTTATATTCCCTAAAAATGCTAGAATACTTCCATGATGGAGAATTTTTTCAAGTGTCATCAAAAATGAGATTAATGTGGCACAACTCCAGATTGATTACTGGTTGTATGATTTGGTTATGAATAGTGATATAGACAGTTGCAATTCAGAATATCTGTTAGAAAAATATATATTATGCATGCTTAGTGCATTTGAGGTTTAAAAAGGGTTAACACATTTATTCTGTTCACACTGCATGAATCTACACGAGCTACTAGAGACATTCCGATCCTGTTATGTCATAAAAATATGTGCAGCTATGATCTGCTTATGCTTTGGAAATTAACAGGAAAGCATTTGATTTCTGCTAGTATCATGAAAATAATAATAGACGTTTCATTTCTACTAATGTCATGAGACTTAAACAAATAGTTACTGATTTTCTGCTTATGCCATGAAAAAGTACATAGCTGCTGAAGCTATTGATAATGAAAACAAAGGCTGCTTTAAAGTATAAACCGTAGTCAGCATTACTTGTACCTAAGCTAGAAATATACCTTGAAATGTAACACATATGTATTAGAACTGCACAATTGAAGAATAGAAAGTTTGTAGTGGGCTAAAAATAAGCCCCAAGGCCAGGTTGTTTTTCTCAAATGTTTTTTATAATCCAGTCATGTCAGCAGAAAGTCCAAGTAACATTTTCTATGTAACACATAGTGAGTTTTAAATCTGAACATGTCAGCAGGAAATCTAAGTAACATTTTCTGTAGAATAATACAGAAAGCTGTGTCTAACTACGTCAACCATAGAAAAGTAACATTTCATAGAACTGCATAAAAGAAGCATACTGCTTACTAGTAATTTAGACAAAAACCTGTATCTGCATGTTTTGTCTCTTTGCTGCAAGTAATAAAGGGTGCCATACTTGAACCTTATGTGAATTGGTCTTTGACATTTTTTCCTTTGACAGATTGGTCCTTCAGACCGGAACCCTCACTTCACCTCGGATCAGATGGGTCAGGTGGTTGAAACCGTAAGGGAGAAGAAACCAAATCGGTTCTTCTTATTTGAAAAGCCCTCCGACTGAATTTTCGTACAAAAGAGGCCAGCCACTTTCTGATCTGCGACTGAAAGACGGGTCTCCACGAATCAGGTGATCAATCACATAGGCTCAGGTAAGGTGAATCTACTTTTTTCTGTTTTCTGTTTTAGATCAGGGACTAGATTTGTATTGTTTTTGTCAGGACTGTATTTTACAAGTCAGGGACAGAAAAGATTACGGTCTTGTCATAGATCAGGAGAAAAAGAATAGGTAGGTAGTCATTCTGAAGAGACTATAACAAAACCCATGGTACCACGTTAAAAATAAGAGAAGTTACATAACGATCAAAAGGGTAGAACAAAATGGGTAATAATTGCACAAAAAGACCCCAAAATCTGCCGTTAACTGAAGACGCAAAATACATGCAGTCGCAGCACGCTGACAATATTAAATATTATTTAAAATGGGTTAATAAGTATGAATTCAACGGAAAATTAGAAAAATCCTAACTTATCAAACTTGTCAAACAGCTCAAAACCGATTCCAAAGGTCGGGTAAAAAAGCAACGCAAATTAGGAATTCCTCAAGCACACAGATGGATTGAGTAAGTAAACCGTATGGAACAAAAGAACAACAATTCAAAAACAATGTTTTTAGATAAGGAGCACAATAACTTAGTAATAGCATCAGCCCCTCCACCTCCCTTACCAGAATATGAAGCAAGTGAAAAAGTTAGTCCACCCCCATGCTATCCTGTTTTCACTGAAAATAGAGACATTGTAAAAGTAAAACCATTTATTAGAGATCCCATTGGGACCAGGTCTCGAACACGGGCAGGTAACTCAAATGAAGGCATTGAGTTATATCAAATGGTTAAAAATTCATGATCTATAAGTGAAGAAGAAATATGCCCACTTATAGAAGTACCTAATCCTCAGGCAGGACAAGACGGTCAGGACCCAACTATTTTAGTGTATAGACCTTGGACTCCGGAAGATATCCAGAAAGCCACTGAGGGAATTCCCCATCCAAAAGTTAATTTTAGAAAGTTCTCAGAAGATTTACAAGGAATGAGGCTGAGTTATAACTTAAACGGAGAAGAGGTAGAAAAAGTAGTTAGACAAATTGTGGGACCAGATTGGCACATGATTAGTGGCAACTGGAATCCCCGTGATGCTGCACACAGGTCCCTCCCACATAGCAGCGCAGAACTAGACAACAGAGTAAAAGGTCTTACAGACCGCATCTCTGAAAAATGGAAGCCTAGGGCAGACTGGACATGCATTAATCAATGCATCCAACAAGAAGGTGAAACTATTGACCGGTATTATGCCAGATTATTAGAATGTTTTAATAACCACTGTGGAATGCAGGTTCCTGAAGATAAAACACAAGATTACCCATATGAACAGCAGTTAAAGAATGCATTTTTAAAAGGCAGTATTGCACCCATAAGCAGTTTTATTACAAAACACACAGTAGACCATCGTACAAGCAGGTTACAGTCATTACTTGAATATGCTAGGCATGCAGAAAAAGAAAGCTCAAGTATTTTCTGTAGAAGATGGAGCAGAAGTTTATGTAGTACAGTCCGGGAAAAAGGGCAAGAAAAATGCACAGGGAAACAAACAATCTGATCAGCGATCAGAGGACTTTGAAGGGTGAAAGAAAAGGGGTGAATGTTTCAAATGTGGAAAAAAAGGACATTTGGCAAGGGATTGCAAGAAAAACAAGAGGGCAACCATGGAAGACAAGGAGGGTGAGGACTGACTATATGATAGTCAGGAATCACTAGAAGGGGATAGCGGAGAAAGGACAAATGAGAATGTGATAGAGGGAGTAGAGGATGTGACAGAAGAGATAGTGGAAGTGCAAGAAGTTAGTGACAGTGAAGAAAATTAAATATTAGACCTAACTTTATTGAGCCTGGAGCTCTATTTAGCAGACACAAAACCAGAAGTTACACTCTTGGTAGAAGAAAGGGAAGTCAAATTCTTGTGTGACTCAGGGGCATCACGAACCCTGATACATCCCTCCAAACTGCCAGAAAACACAGAGTCACCTGATTACATACTGGTAAAAGCAGCTAATTGACAGCTGTATCGGGAGCCCCTCTCCCATGATATTGCAATAACTGATCCTGTTTCAGGATTGACTCAGAAAAGCAAAACTGTTGTTTCTGCAAAACGCCCAGTAAACCTCTTGGGCAGAGACCTTATGCAACTATTTAGTATAGCAGTAGTCCAAACCATGCAGGGTATGGAAGTACAGCGACAAATTGATACCTTTGCAGTGCAATTGGAGGGTGAAATGTTTTATTGGTACAGCCAGGACTTGGTTACGACTGGTTCAGGGACTGTGACCGAAGAGTTAATGAATGTAGCCATCAGCAAGTTCCCCTCCCTTGACATTGATAAGCAACACTTGTTGCACTGTACCCTGTATTATTGTAACACACCAGAACCTGATAAGGAATATGAGCAAGAATTGTTTAAAAATCATGCAAACAGATTGATATTACGTAATCTGTACTAGGACATAGAAGGGGAACAGTCTAGCCAGCTGTTCATTGCCCCAGGAATTCTTTGCACTCTATAAATCTAATCGACTACCACATGTTAGGTTAACCAAGGACAAAAACATAGAATGGGCAGACCTAGGAGAAAAAGTCACGAGATGGGAGAAACAGACAGAATTCTAATTGTCAGAGCAGGGAATACAAATACAGAAGTTGAATTGGATAACTCAGACCACCCAGCCGTACACTTGCAGTCTAGCAAGGACAGCTGATTACATTCCTATTAAAGGAGGAAGAGAATGCCTTACAGAATATACCAGAAACTCTCTGGTCAACAGGAAAGTCAGATGTAGGAATTATTCATACAGAAGGACCAGTCACTATCACGCCAAAATCAGCATTTAGACCACAAAAAAGACAGTATCCTTTAAGAAAAGATGCAGAGGCAGGAATCAAACCTATCAAAGCAGCTTTACTTAAGGAAGGGGTGCTGGTGGAATCTCCCGATTCACCATGTAACACACCCTTATTTCCTGTTAAAAAAGCAAATGGAGAATGGCATATGGTCCAAGATTTAGAAGCTGTAAATGACGCAGTAATACCACGTTCACCTATGGTGCCAGACCCACACACCCTGTTGAATGATTTAAAACCTCAACAGAAGTATTTTTCTGTGGTAGATATCAGCAATGCGTTCTTTTCGATACCGATACACCCTGACAGCCAGTATTCACATTTCAGGGGAAAAGGTATACATATACACGACTACCACAGGGATATTGTGAAAGTCCAACAATATTCTCACAAGAAATGGCAAACAACTTGGTGGGATTTACCCCACCAAGAGGCAGTCAGATTTTACTTTATGTTGACGACATCTTGCTGGCGGCCCCCACCTAGCAAGATTGTAGAGAAGATACCATAGCGCTATTACAATTTTTAGCCACTGAAGAACATAAGGTAAACAAAAATAAACTGCAGCTTTGGAAAAGACAAGTCAAATACCTAGGATATGTAATATCCAAGGAAGGTAGAACATTAGATGAGGACAGAAAAGTAGCAATTTTGCAAGCATCAAAACCCACTACCAAGAAGGAAATGATGTCCTTCCTGGATACAACTAATTTTTGCCGGAGCTGGATTCCAAACTATGCCTTGGAATCTGCATCTCTGACTGACCTGATATATAAACAGCCTATGGCACACAGGATTTGTTACAATGGACACCAGAGGCAGAATCTGCTTTCTACAAACTGAAACAGTTAATAGTGTCCTCATTAATTCTAGGATTACCAAACTACCATAAACATTTTTTCCAAACTGTAGATTGTAAGCAAGGTTATAAGACATCAGTGTAAACACAACAGCATGGGAACAAGCAATGCCCCATTGCTTACTATTCATCACAACTAGACCCAGTGGCACTGTCCTTACCTCACTGTGTACAAGCAGTAGTTGCAGCTGCAATGGCAGTACAGGCTTCGGCCTCAGTAGTTTTATTCCACCCTCTCACTTTGAGAGTGCCTCATGCAGTCGCAATTATTTTACTGCAAGAGAAGGTAGCATATCTTTCCCCTACTAGACATCTTTCCTGTATGACTATATTGTTGAGCCAACCTCACAAGACAATCGAATGACGCACGACTTTGAACCCTTCTACCTTGCTCCCAACCCCTGCAGATGGCACACCACACAGCTGCCTGCAGGTGATTGAGCAAAAGACACTGCCTAGAAAAGACCTTACAGATGTTCCCTTGGATGATGCCGAGGTGACATACTACATGGATGGCTCATGCAAAAGGGGTCCTACAGGACAGAACCTAGCAGGATATGCAGTACTTTCTGACATTGAGATTATAGAAGCAAAACCTTTACCACACAACTTATCTGCACAGGCAGCAGAATTGATTGCCTTGACACGGGCATGTACCTTTGCAAAGGGTAAAAGTGTAAACATTTTTACTGACAGCCAGTACGCTTTTTCTACTGTACATGTTTTTGCGCAACAGTGGAAAAACTGAGGAATGATAACATCTACTGGCAAACCTATCAATCATGCACAGTTTATTTTAGATCTTTTAGAATCTATTCAGTTACCTCAGAAAATAGCTATTTGTAAATGCACAGCTCACACCAAGCAACAAGATAGAATTTCAAAAGGTAATGCGAGAGCTGATACAGCTGCAAAACAATCAGCTTCTGAAGTATTTCTTTTAAATGAGGAACTACAACCCTCTGAGATTTTAGACTTAGAAATGTTAAAGACAATGCAGACACTCACTACGCAAGCTGAAAAACAAAGATGGGTAAAACGAGGAGCAATTTTTGAAAAGGGGCTGTACATCTCTAAAGAAGGGAAACCGATACTACCATCTAATTTGTTTAAATATGCAGCCTTTTTGAGCCATGGGCAGTGCAATGTCTCAACAGGGGGGATGGTACAGCTGGTGAACCAGGTGTTCACAACGTATGGATTTACAAACTACTCTAAAAATTTTGTTTGATGTGCCAAATTTGTAACAAATATCATGCACAAGGGGCGTTAAAGCCCAAGCAAGGGAGTTTCCCTGCACCACCATATCCGTTTCACACTATCTGTATGGATTTCATAGAATTGAACAAATGTGAAAATAAAAAGTATTGTCTTGTCATTGTAGATATGTTTTCCAGATGGGTGGAAGCCTTTGCAACCAAAAATCCAGATGCAGTCACGGTGGCAAAAGTTCTTATCAAAGAAATCATCCCTAGATTCGGCATTCCGGAAAGGATCTACAGTGACAACAGTACACACTTTGTAAACCAAACCATACAGCAGTTAAGTAAGCATTTCGGCATTTCTTTAAAAAAATCATTGTGCATACCATCCGCAATCTGCAGGGCTAGTTGAGAGGCATAATGGAATATTAAAGAATAAATTAAGAAAATTAATAACTGAGACAGGAAAGAAATGGGTGTATTGTTTGCCCCTGGCACTGTTGAGCATGAGAACTGTTCCGACTGCAAAAGGATTGACTCCTTCTGAAAAACTGTTTGGAAGGGCTTATTATACACCCCAGTGGAAACTTCTCATGCCTGCAGACCAGGAAGCTGACTATACACAAGCTGAATATATGAGATATTTGTTGAATTCTAAACATCTGTTGCAGTCAAATTCTGTTTCAGATAAGGAACAAACTGAAACATCGGAAGTGGCAGTGATCCCAGGGGACTGGGTTTGGGTGAAAAACATTAAGAAGAAAAAGTGGACGTCATCAAGGTGGGAAGGTCCATACCAGGTGCTTCTTTCGACACCCACTGCAGTCAAAATCACAGAGCGAGCCTTGTGGATCCATCTGATGCACTGTAAACTAGTTAAGAACTTTGAACTGGACAAAAATCTTACCTCTCCATTGGGGCCCTCAGCACAAAGTCTGGCTACAAAGGGGGGGTCAGATCAATAGGACTGATCCTTCTCAACCCCAGTGAAGAAACCATCGGTGCTGATGGTCCTATTAGGGCAGAGAGTAAGATCATTTGTCAAAAGCAAAAATGATAGAATCCAGAAAAATCCAAATAAAACTACTCGGAAGAGTCGGAGAAAACAGGAATGCAGAACAACCATTTCCTCAGAAGTATTGCATCATCCTGTTAACTGTACTAGTGACAATAATCTTTTTGTTGTGGCCATTCCTTTTCCCAGCCACACAAACTGAACTGAATAGACATGGAGAGTTGCACGTAGAGTGGCACCCAAACTTCAACACTTACCAGGCAATCAAATATGTGTATGCTGAGACCTTCAATGTTTCAAATTGCTGGATTTGCACAGCTTTGCCAGCAGCATACGGGGGGTTATTGTTAACTTCAGTCCCCCTAGGAGCCAACAAGACCTGGGAAAATTTAGTCTATGATACATCAGATGTTACATCACAAGATAAAGTAGCATTGTACTTGTCTGTTCGACAGAAGGGGACTGTGTTTTTACAAAAATGATACAGTTCAGGTGGGTTGGAGTAATTGCAATGTGACTGTTCCCTATAGATGCTACAATAAAACTGATAACACAGGTTCCTATTGCAACACAAGCTATGATTCATTTTTTGAACTGATGCATAGGACAACTGATGAAGTAAGACATAATACTGACCTCATAAACAACTGATTATAGTTGACAAAAAAGTGTTTAATCCAGTGCCAGGACATAGTAAAGTTACTACCAAAGTAGAAGACTGTTATTTTGTATGTGGTAGGAAAGCATACAAGTGGTTACCTGAGAATTGGTCTGGCAGATTTTATTTGGAGTATCTGGTTCCAGCCATACGACACACAGCAGTTTTGCCTCAGGGGAAAATTCGAAATGTTCGATGAGAAATCAAGAAGCCTGTCAATCCAGTAGGGAAAATCAATGCGGGCTGGAAAAACCATCATGCTGTGGGCCTAGGGAAAAATTGACTGTAGCATATGGACTTGGGTGATACCATCATCTCGTGGGCAGGTTTATTGCCAGCATATGGAACAATGAAATTGATCTGGGAACTGAGAAAACTGTCTAAACTTCTCGAAATAATGAGCAATGCAACCTTTTCTTCTCTAAAACTGGTGACTGATGAAATGACTGCCATGAGAACTGTAGTGCTTCAAAACCGCATGGCCCTCGACTTCATTTAATCCAGGAGGAGTGCTGTTCGTATATTCCTGACCACAACCACAAGATAGACAATCACCTTGAGGTAATTCAGCAAGTGTCGGCTATGACCAAACCAGGACCAAATCCATTGACGGACTTTTTGCAGAGATTGTTTGGGGGGTGGGGCAGTATCCTGATGAACATCCTGATTGCCATCTGTATGGGAATGATCCTACTGGTGGTATGTGTTTGCTGCTGCATTCCCTGCAGGAAAAGACTGATTAAAGACTTTATAGACATGTCAGTTTCAGAAACCTTATACCAAGGTGCTGAACTCGAAGAATTGTTGCAAAAACTGAAAATGCTTTCATAAGTTTAAACTGAATGACTCTCTTAACTGCAAATCCTGAGTAGGAAGAGGTTAGGGGAAGAAAAAACTGTTTATGCTTATTTTGAAAGTAGAATAAAAATATTAAAAGGGGGAAATGTTAGAAAAATATGTATTAGTAATATGCACGCTTAGTGCATTCGAGGTTTAAAAAGGGTTAACACATTTATTCTGTTCACACTGCATGAATCTGCACGAGCTACTAGAGACATTCCAATCCTGTTATGTCATAAAAATATGTGCAGCTATGATCTGCTTATGCTTTGGAAATTAACAGGAAAGCATTTGATTTCTGCTAATGTCATGAAAATAATAATAATTGTTTCATTTCTACTAGTGTCATGAGACTTAACAAAGAGTTATTGATTTTCTGCTTATGCCATGAGAAAGTACACAGCTGCTGCAGCTATTGATAATGAAAACAAAGGCTGTTTGAAAGTATAAACCGTAGTCAGCATTACTTGTACCTAAGCTAGAAATGTACCTTGAAATGTAACACATATATATTAGAACTGCACAACTGAAGAATAGAAAGTTTGTAGTGGGCTAAAAATAAGCCCCAAGGCCAGGTTGTTTTTCTCAAATGCTTTTTTTATAATCCAGTCATGTCAGCAGGAAATCCAAGTAACATTTTCTATGTAACACATAGTGAGTTTTAAATCTGAACATGTCAGCAGGAAATCTAAGTAACATTTTCTGTAGAATAATTCAGAAAGCTGTGTCTAACTACGTCAACCATAGAAAAGTAACATTTCATAGAACTGTATAAAAGAAGCATACAGCTTACTAGTAAATTAGACGAAAACCTGTATCTGCATGTTTTATCTCCTTGCTGCAACTAATAAAGGGTGCCATACTTGAACCTTATGTGAATTGGTCTTTGAAGTTTTTTCCTTTGACAATATCTTAAAGTGGACATACCAACAACACCTACTATTTTCTGTACACCAAGAGTTTATCAATCTGTTATTGATCCACACTCTGACCTATTGTTGCAGCTTGAGGTTCAAAGACTGAACCATTAGCCTAATTTGTCGACCATGCTTTGAAATCCTTTTTTGATGACAAAAAAATATGTCCTTAAGGACACTTAGCACTTTTTAGACGTATTATGCCAAGTACATTAAACAATGACATTTTTGTTCCTGGTTATCCCTGGGAGTGATTTTGAGAAGTCTTAGTTTATGGCTCTAACATAACAGCATGTCTAGTTTTAACCAATAATTTTGTGTATTTTGAAGCTGAATGCTTCAAACAACTCAGGGGGTTGCCATGGGAGCATTGGTAGTCCCTGTGTTTGCCAATATAATACTGTAGTGGTAGGAAAGGAATTTTGTTTTCAATTCCATCTACAATGTTTTCATCAACATTTACTTACATTTTTTGGTTGGCATATTTATCATATGGTCTGGCAGCAGTTCAGCAATTGATGATTTTGGACTATTTAAACAACACCACACTTTTCTTACATTTTATGTTTTAATATAATGAGCTAACCATTGACTTTTTGGACAATAACATTTCTAAAAATGTTGAACAGAGGAGTTTTATTTCCACAGTTGTTAGAAAGGAGACCTATTCTAACAGATTACTACATTGTTACAGTCCTCAAATGGTTAGTACTGGAGATAGTATCCACAACTATTCTGGAGCCTATGTTTGCAGTTTCAGTAGTGGAAGCAAGGATGTTAAACCATTTTAACATGTAATTGGGATAGATATATTAAAGCACAGGGGCTGCTGGACAAGTTGGGTCAGAACTCCAACATAGTATATAAGTCTGGGTTTAATTTGAAGAATAAATTTGAAAGTACATCCCTTAGGAAATGGGGTACAACATGCTGAGATGAGTATGGTAAAATACAGAGCCAGTAGTAAGTTTATTTATGAAGGCTCCAGCATTATTGTGACAAACTACCGAAACACCATTTACCCCAATGGGAAGCATAATTGTAATATAGCAGGGCTAGTTTATTTAGCTCAATGAAATTCATGTTCAGCATTTTACATTGGGATGATGGTGACCCCCCCCCCCCCAAAAAAAAAGCACAGACTCTACCAGCACTGTTATGCTATCAAGAGAAAGGACAACAACAAAGCAATGTATATACTTTCCAAAGTACATGGCAATTTAAAAAAAAATGTATATATTTTATTTTGGAAAAGGTACCACCTTTTGAGAGGGGTAGTGAATGGGAATTCCATGTCAAAATACATGAATTATTGTGGCAAGTTCTTCTTAGTACTATAGAGCCCCTGCCACATGATCAATGAAAGAATTTTGATAGTTTATTGATGAATACTAAGTCTAGGATATAAAGTTTTATCTTTAATCAAATTATGCCTTGTTTTTATTGACAACTGGTTTATGGAATGATTTGTGAAGTTTGTATGTGTTTTATTACATATGATGTTTATTTAACTTTTTTTACATTTTCAACGTGATTAGTGAGTCATCCACTAGATAATGTTTAACAAGATATAAAATGTAAAGGGATAATTTTTGTTTTATATGATGAAGTCCATTTTTTACATTTGGACAAAAACACTTTTCTTACTAAACTTCGATACCTTTTGCTTGAGAGTGCCTGCACTTTATGCAGTTTGAGACTTTGATAAAACACAAACTAAAGAAATTAAAAAACAGCTACTAAGATTTCCTAGTTTCCCTAATAACCCAAGGATAGATTTTCCACACCTCACCAAAGCATGGGACTTTAGTTGAATTAATTTTCCAGACTTAGATACCTATGGAAAAGCAATGATTTTTAAAACAATATTAAATTGGATAGATGCAAATAATAACTCAAAGTGGAAGTCCTTACTATTCACTCTCCTTAATGCAAACAGTTTTCAACAAACAATACTATTAGTCAAAGTAAATTCTTCTGGTATCACCTATGCAAATATATACAGTATAATCTCTCTTTGCCATCCAAATTCATATATCATATTTTAAAGACCTTTAGAAAAAAAATATTCTTGGTAAAATGAAAATCTGGTTTGAAGCAATAACCTATTTCAGAACAACAAAAAGCTTTTTTGATAAAACTTACTCACATAAAATTAATAATTGGGAATCCAAGAATTGTATTTATTAGCAACAATGCCATAAAGAGGAATTTGATTTAGACCCACAAGACTGGTTATATTTACAGAAGATGATTTTACAGACAACAGATAAATGCCTTCTTCTTGTATGCTAACATTGTAAAGAAAACCATAACATAATCCAAGCCTTCTAGGCAATAATGTACAACAAAAATAAAGTAGAGGACATAATTTCTAAGCTATACATAATCTTTGTGATATATATATATATATATATATATATATATATATATATATATATATATATATATATATATAATAATTTAAATTATAAATTTTGGAAATACATGACACTAGGTCATAACAGAACAGAAAAAGAACACTCATCCATCTACCTGCTTAACTGAATAAACTACTGGAAACTTCAACAAGGTGTCTTTATTCCTCCCACAGGGAGGATATCAGAGAGAGAGAGAGAGAGAGAGGGAGAGAGACAGTGTCTCCTAGATCTGCTAGCTAAAGTTATTTTATCTGGTCTAATGCTTTATATTCTGTTTTTTTTTTTTTTTATTATTTAAAGACAGAGTAGACCTAAGCGAAGTATGACATAAACAAAAATAAACAGTAAACAATAAAATATACATTACTTACATATAAATAATTATAGAATCTCAACTAAATAAAGACAGCAAACATAATATTAACTAAACAATTTACTAAAGATGTTGGGGGATCATTACTCTTTACATGCACGTCTTTCTGTTCTTGGAGTTTAAACCTGTGCTACCAGGAAAACTGTACACATATGTGAAGCACTATGCCACTGAAATTCAGGCATCCTCATGTGCACTCATTCATTTCTAACACCAGAGCCATAACTAGGTTATCTGGTTCTTGGATCCCTCACTACCAGATCTGTAACCCGGCACTGTTTAAAAAAAAAAAAAAGGTCTCTCATCTACTCAGATGCTCCTTCTTCCTATCTTATGAAGGAGAACCAGTCTGATGCTACACCCTCACATTGTACATGAGTTCTCCCTTGTCATGAAAAGTGCCAGGTACCTGTCATTCCCTCATGTTTACATTAGGACTGGTGAAAATAGAAAACAATTAAAAGAAAAACATATTTGCCAATCACTTCCTATAACACCTTGAACCTGATGTGGCTGCCCCATTTGCCACATCCAGACAATGTTTCTTCCTGCCACTACTCAGTTAAAAAGTATCAGCTTCCTCTTTCTGCACAGCTAGACATCAACAACATGTAGCTTTGAGTCCCACTACATTTAAATATAAGAAACATATTTTAATTTGAACAAGGAAAGAAGCCCTCTGCCTTATGTTTTCACTATAAATCATTTTTTCACATTTACACCAGGAAGGAAAGAGTCATAACAAAGGCCATGCAAATGTAATAAATAACTTGTCCTAGCAAAGATAATTATGGCATCATAGCAGTTTATGCCTACTGTCTATATGTGTTATGTGTCTCAAGGGATGGCATTTAACAGTGTACCCTGGAATGTCTTCTGAGAGGTGATACACCAGTAGAGGGTCCAAGGACCACAGCTGCATATTTACTGAACCCTAATTTATAGATGGATAGTTGTGTACACAATCATAGCTTGATGTCTGATACATTCAATATGTGTATAGGCCTCCATGAATGATATATCTTGCTCTCTGTTTTATTTACAACTTACATCAGCAGAATATCAAATCAAACATGAGGAGTAGAGAGTGGCTAGTTTGGGAATATGAAGGTTGCAGCTTTGCTGTTAGCTGATAATGTAGTTTTCTTAGCATCATGACCGTGATTAGAATCATACACTGGATTGGTTTCTACTGAATTAAGTGTTTCTAAAAATGAAATCAGTATTGAATATTTCACCATGCATTATTGATTATTCCATTTGGTGACACACAGTGTAATATAAAAAAAGTTTACATGATTTTCTGTTCATAAAGGACACCATCATTCCTACTATACTTGTATTCTGAAGATACATAAAGACCATAATAATCTCCCCTTTCATCCTGTCATGGCTGCTACCAGCTTTAAGACAGAGCTATTAGCTATCTCTGTTGATAAACTAAAATATAGATTTAAAGATTACAAGCATGGACTAAAAGATTTTTGGCACTTTCTAAAATGTATTTCTGAAGTAGATTTTGTTGAGAAATTAATTGTGGTTACACCAAATGTTAAGGATTGGTTTGCAATAGTTCAGTTTAATGCTGTCATCATTACGGCACTTTAAACAGTCAGAAGTCTGATATATTATTAGAAGAATTTATGGAACTGATGCTGAGAAACAACTATCTTTACGTTAAAGAAGAACATTCCAATCAAGTCACTGGTGTTGCTATGAGTACATTTTATTTATTATTGGTCATATAATACAATCATTTTATTATATTATTTTGTTCCTTGTCCTTTGGGAAACTGAGTCTATAGATAACTCTAGTTGTATGAACCATTTGCATTTATATTTATGATATACAGAAAATATTTTCATACAGTGGTTTTGAAGTATCATATAGTTACAGGATTTTTTTCAGTATTTAGAATTCACTACTGATTTCTTTCATTTTCCTTTAAAACATTCAACAGTTGTATTAATTGTTTGAATGTAAAACTACATAATGCTACACAAAGAGGACATTTTCATTCTACCAACTATAGAAAACCTTTCAAATGCATACCTGCATTTTAATAGCTGCCACTAGTTTCATCATAAAAATGTTTGATAACGGGGTAAATGGTCATACTGTCCCAACTAATATCTACTGCAGTTATATTTATGAAAGAAAAAGATATATTAAAAATATGTGAATGGAAAGAGATTATTAATTTCAAGTGTTGTAAAATGTTGAAAAGGGCAAATCCATTGGGAAGAAATACAAAATTAAAGTATATCCTAAAGTATTTTTATGTATTTTAGTGAAAGGACTAGTAGCAATATCCATATGACCATAATGCTGGCTACACCATTTCTAATGATATATTAGATATTAAAAATATTGCAGAAATATCATGGGATGCAACATTTAATTCTGATTTGAGCAGTAAATTTGGAAGTAGACCAAAAACAGTCTATAACAGGAACAGTAATATTAAAAAATATAGCAGGGAAAAAGTAAAGCTTTAAGGCTAAAAGATAAAGAAATCATTTTTAAACATAGCCATTGCAATCAATATAAGTGTATAAATAATATGCCCAGTATTACAGTAGAAGATTATCCTACATTATCCTAACTATACCTTGTGCAAACATTTTGACTGTAGCTTGAAAGGTGTAGTTTTTTTGGCTAGTTTTCCTTCATGCAATGCATTTTATGTCAGAAAAAAAGTGAGAGGCACCTGTAAAATAGGATTAATGAAAATGAATATGAAGTAAAGAGAAGGAACATAAAAAACATATTCCTGGATTCATTAATGCCTGCACTAAGTGTACACCATTCTGAGTGAATAGACAACACAAGCATAACTCCTACCTTCTTCCTTATGATTTTAGTTTTCCTACTGATTTTTTCAACCCTAAATAGTGAGGTGGATTCATAAATGTTACCACAATGTGTATAGATGTCTACACTTACTCCTGGATTCAACAAAATCCATGCAAGAATAAGACTATTCTTGCACAGATTGGTTCGTGTCCATTTAGAACAGCAGCGTGCCTTGAATATTCATGAAGGCATGCTGTTGTACTTCCTATATGGACATGAGCTGTGAATGAGTGAAGGGGGCATGTCCAAGTAGTGCACAGACAGTGAGCACACCTGCTGCACTCAGAAAGTGCAATACGGCATTTTTGAATCCGAACTGGCATAATATTAGAGATTTACGCTAATATTATGACACTATTTCAATGTCCACAGACACTGCCATGAGAAAATGATCATTTCAGTGTCCGTTGACAGTGAAAGAAACATTGTTATGAAGAAAACAATGCAGGAGGTGTGTGACAGGTTCTGTGACACACCCCCTGCATTGCTAAAGTGCTATACAACACTTGTGCAACCTGCTAAAGAAGGAAATGTGTGCAAATGCACACATAATGGAAGATAAATCTCCCAAAAGTGACAAAACACGCCTTAAGCCCTCACAAACAGAGAAATGCATGCCAATATTCCCTTACAACAGTGCATGTTGACAAAGGTATAAATGATGGGGGGGGGATAAATAATAAATTAGGGACACACCTGAAAAATTGCCCTCACACACTTAGAAAGTTCATAACAGGATATGTATTAGCTGGAGTCCCTGATGGATAGAAGCCTGAAAGCCAAATGAATGCCATTATTTCATGAGTGCAATCCTCAATAAGTTGTCAGAACACAAGACTCACTTATATAACATAATAATATAAAACTAATATAAACTTTTTTTTCAGGCCTCAGGAATGTTTAAGCGTAGCTGAGTGGGTGTGCGCATTATGGCCATCCATTTATCATAGCTTAAACATCCTCAAGGAGATAAATGTAAATCTACATATGATGTTCTCAAGTTGAGATAGTGTAGGGATTAGAGTGCTGGCTTTACATGCAGGGGGTTCATGGTTCAAGTACTAAGACAAGCAACTTATTTTTCTATGTGAAAGTAGTGTTAAAATTATTTTTGTAAACTTAAATTATGTAGCAATTGTTTTTTTGTCAACCAGGGTAGTATAGCAGGTCCAAAAGTGAGATGTCAGTATAGAAAAGATGTGAAACCCCCATATAAACACAAATGCCCCATACATTATAGTCACACAAGAATATAATTTGATGAAAGCACATAGGGGGATGTCATGGAAGGTAAACATAAAAGTATAATATGTCAGTAATGATGAATCAATCCCACAATCCTGATACTTTATAAAACGAAATGTGAGCAATGCTAAGTAGTGCTCAACTAGGGTAACCTGGTGTAAGCATTGCTTAAATGTAAACATTAAGCAATAAGTAGCCCAGCTAAGTGGACTTGCACATTGATAAGGAGTGCTCAACATCTATCTCTTTAAGCACTGCCAACCTTAGCTAAGCGGGTTTGCCCATCGCATAGCTTAGCTCAGCATATTCAAAATGGTCCAGTGATGGCAAAGGGAAGGAATTTGCTGTATTTAAACCTTGCAGGTGGGAATACAGCCATAACCAGTTATAGCTCATCCTTGCAGGCACTATGACTGGAGTAGAAGAGGGTTGGCACTTTCGGGTGCAGTGCTGGGGCATTCAGGAGTCCAGGGTCATGGTTGGACTCCTAGTGAAAGACCATGAGAAGAGACTGCTGCATGGCAATAGCAGGGGTCCCAATACAAAGCGTAAGCCTGGGACCATCTCACACATGATATCACCAGTGCTACTGGCATCCCTCAAACTGGTGAGCAGGCCTGGCACCATTTTGCTGACGTCAAGCGTAGGAAGAGGGAGCTCTTGGACCAGTGGACCCAAGACGCATGGGCAAAGAATGTCCCAGAACTGTGTATCAGTATCAATTAGTGTTCAACAAAGTCCAGCCTGTGTATGTTATTGATAGGTATGCACAAATGTTTCTTTATCTCCTGTACAGCTGCAGATGAGAGGGTTGCGAACATAGACACCCATGCCAGCATGTTACTAAGCCTGTGCCAGGAGGCTGGTGAGTACAAATCTAGCTTGCAGTATTCAGGGCAAATAAATAGAAAGGAGTAGAATGACAACTGCCAGTAGGTTAAAATGTGTACTGTGTGTAACAAATAAATGAGACGTTGGCAGAGTAATATTGCTGTACAGGATATCTATCAATAAAAATGCCAGTACCCTTCAAGAAAACTAAAAAAAAACAGACTGCTGTGTTCACTTTGGTATGTGTTGGTATAAATCTAAATGTGTACAGGTTTTGCACGGTACCTATGGCTCTGACAGTATGAATTAATTGAGGCTTATCTGACAAAGATTGTGGATCTGTAAAACAGGGGATCAACTGTATGAAACGTTCCATGCACCAAGATCTCATTCCTGAATAGAAATCTGTAAACTAGTATACTGTATCCCCTACATCATTACTTAGTATTAACCATTGTTTTCCAGATTATGCATCAAAGTATTAATACACAGTACAGTAACTATGCCATGCATGAATGTCAGAATTACAATGTGAGATTGTCCAACCAATAGAGTATTAGGCAGAAAACAGTCAAACAGCAAACAGCAGATCCTCAATAGCTCACTGTGCTGAAACACAGCCTTGTTGTACCTTTTTGCACAAACAAGCATGGTTCGAATCCGAGGAGTGGTAGTAAGCTGTATGCATAATTTCACCCAAGAATATGTGCAGAAAGAGTCAGGTAGTGTTAAATGAAATTTCCTTCATAGGTCTGGCAGGTAATGAAATGTTTCTATTAGCTGTAAGAAGGCTGTACTAATACACTGTGTACAACACTTCCACTGTCCAACCCCAAGGCTGCAAATGACAGCAAGATAAGTACATACACTAAGTGATTTCTCCTGATAAATGTCCCACAAGTGTTACACTGTCATAGCTAGTGGTCACCGCTGCCAATACCCAGGGTGACAGAATGAAATCCAGGCAGAGTATGTCAGTAGCACACACACAGCATGAGTGCATGGCTCCCCTGTCAGTGTCACATATGTAACCTTGAATATGTGAATATGTGTAGGAACAGTCAGGTAGTGTTAACAGAAATTACCTCCACAGGTCTGCCAAGTAAGGAAATGTTTCTATTAGCTGTAAGAAGATTATACTAATACACTGTTTACAACACTTCCACTGTCCAACCCCAAGGCTGCAAATGACAGCAAGATAAGTACATACACTAAGAGGTTTCTCCTGATAAATGTCCCTCATGTGTCACACTGTCACTGCTAGTGGTCACTACAGGCAATACCCAGTGTGACATATAGAAATACAGGCAGAATATGGCAGTAGCGCACACACACACACACACACACACACACACACACACACCATGAGTGCAGGGCACCCCTGTCAGTGTCACATATGTAACCCTGAATATGTGATTATGTGTAGAAACAGTCAGGTAGTGTTAACAGATATTCCCTCCAGAGGACTGCCAGGTAAGGAAATGTATGTATTAGCTTTAAGAAGGCTTTAGTAATACACTATGTACAAACAGTCCACTGCCCAACCCCAGGCCATAGGTAGATGTAAAGTGAAGTCATACCTGGAGAGTAATGAGTACAGTAATGATCAGTGCAGTTGTGAACAATCAAAGCCTATACAGTTGTTAATTCATATCTCTCTCTCCCCCCCCACCCTATCTGCACCAATAATTCATGCACATAATCAATGGATATATTTTTCTCCAAAACTACTGTTGGGACATGTGTCCTATTGTTCTACAAATATTGAATCATTTGATTATTAATGTTCCTCACTGAAATACCATCAGTGGTGGCCTGTTGCTTTCAATGTAACCTGCATGCTGTTATGATGCCTACTGTTTTTCCATTTATGCATGTGTTCTGTTTAATATCCAACTGTTTCAAATCTGTTAGTTTGGGTTAATTGTAACACCCATGCATTCTGTTAAAACTAATTTGGAAATGTTTTGTTCATGACTAACCAACGTATTTTGTAAAACCTCAACATCATAGCACATCTGGGAAGGCTGATCCCGGCGGATCAACCTGTCCCACCTCATCTGGATGTGGCAGCAGGTGCCAGCACATGTGGGACCCAACCCGGACCTTGTCATCTGCTGGTCATGCACCACCTTCGGGTGGAATCACCTCAGGGGACAGGGCCCATCCCCTCCAGGAGCGAGTGAGCACAGGAAACTGTCACCTGTAACCAGGTCTGGGGTTTGGTGCATAACACAATCCAAAGGAGTTTGGTGGATAGCTGCAACAGATTTTGGGCTGCCTGGTGCATCTTGAGGGTCAGCCTGCCTCTCCTGTCCAGCCCCCATCACAGCCACCTTTGGGGCTGTGAAGGTGCTGTGGTGACTGCTATTAGGTGGGAACCTCAGTCTCACTGTATCCATTTGGGGGCTCATGGGCATCTGATTCCCAACCACCCTCCCCATCCAAGGTGTTTACCTCCCACATGTGTCGTATACTTCCCCTGTCTGTTGTCTTGTCTGTCATGCCTGTCTTCCTACCCAACTTACCCCCCCAAATATGCCTACTATCCTTCCCCAACATCCCACTCTCACCTTAAAAAAAGGGCATCTGTTCCCCCCCCCAAAAAAAATTACACCACATACATAGCTGTCCATTTCGCACACGTGTCTACTTGACACATGTAATCTGGTCCAATTAGCTTGACAACACATTACTGTTGTGCTTACCCCTCCCTCAGGGGTTTGAGTTTATAAATTCACCTCCAATTTCTGTAGGAATTTACAGCTGTTGCTGTAGAAGAAATGGACCACTATAGACCTTTCCTACACCATCCTGCACATCCCTAGCTACCTTTCATACTGTAGTTCCTTCTGCGGACCCCTTTTTTCACCACTTTTCTATCACCCCTTTTTCTTTTCTTTTAAAGAAATTAGTGCAGGGGTAACCGGGAATAAGTGCGGTAAGTTAAGCTAAAATGGATTAACCGTGTGTTTGCATCGCTTAGCATCACACAAACCTGCACAAACTCACTTATAACTGCTTAAAAGTGTCTTAATCACTCTGTATCCATCAGACCTTGTTCTGCCCAACAACAAAACAGACAGCCCTGCCCAGGATGCTCTGCTCTACCATCACAGCAACATACCACTACGCTATCTACGGTGCACAAATCTGTAATGCTTTAACAAACATATTATGCTTTCAGGTCATTTAACAGTAATAAAAAAAACATAAGTCCCAAGTCTTATACTCATTATCCTGTACACTATAGTCAGAGCAATGAACCACTACACCATTTGAGCTGTAGAAATTAAGGATGTTTTTTTCAAACTTATCATGCAATAGAGGCATACAACATTAGGGAGAAAGCTCTGTGGAATCATTCATGTATTGTATATAGACATATCTACATATACATACATACATATATATATATATATATATATATATATATATATGTTTGTTGTAATATATATATATATATATATATATATATATATATATATATATATATAAAATAGTAGATAAATAATATAGATAACATATATAAATGTATGTACATAACATGCAGTACAGTCAGACCTAAGAACCATCCCTCTCAACCTCTTCATGCAAGAAACCTGTACAAAGGCTGTAAAAGGGGGGAATGGGCCAGATATAGGGACATATTTCAACTATCGCTATTAGGAATGAAGACATATAATACAACATCAGGGTGCATTTCAGCAGACAATTACTGAAGGATATGAGGATGGAAACTGAAATGTCATTATTTACTGACATGGATCATCACAGTGATTTCCCAGACAAATACAAATAAATTGCGGAAGATAACAAAAGTATGGGCAAAATATCCAGACATTCTGTGAAAATTCTGGCAGTGGAGAGGTATGCTCAGAACTCCTTAGTGTAATGAATTTGGACCGAGCCTGACAAAGTGGGGGGACAAAGGCATGAAATTAGGGACATATCCAAAATACGTGAGTAGGTAAGCTGAGAAAGTTGATATAGTAACACTGCATGTCGTAACATATATTGACCGAAGTATCACAAGTCTATGACTCAATTGCTTCTCCATTAGTTAGTGACTTCAATCCCGACATCGTCCCACTGATGTGTCAAGAATACATAAGAGTTATGGGTACCAGACCAATGATATCGGTCAGACAACAGGACATCCTACGAATGTGTGGACATAACACAACATTAGGGAAACTACACTCAGCTGACAAGCAGCAACATTCAAACTACAATCAGATTGACATAACACTACCCAAATCCAACTCTGGGGCTGTACACATGCATTTGTAAATATAACGGGCACTACAGGGATGTAACACTAGTGGAAAACAGACACTGGTGTGAAAGTGCATACCTACAACCAATTTCACCACAGTCAAAGCAACATACCAGTAAGCAAACTGAACACTACAGTATAATGACTGTGTGAGCAACAATATCCTGTTTGCCACTCACACATTACCCTGGCATATACTGCCTCAAGTCCCAGTGTAGTGGTAATCTTGAGGTGTTATGGGACATGTCACGGTCTGCCCGTACAAATACATACAGGCAATAGGGAACCAGAAAATGGAGCAGTATGCACAGTCAGATAGAAAGGGCCCATGACACTCACATGTACCCCCTCCCTACACAGCTCAAATAACATGTACACACTACACTGCTACACAATCTTGACAATCTGTTAACTATGGCCAGTCATGCTCAGACTTCTTAAATGTACAGTTTTCCATAGAATATATAGGTACAGGACTCATATCTATGGCTGCTTCCTTGTTGCATGTCTGGTGGTCTATGACATCACTAGGATGGTAGCAGGAATGAAGGCAATAAATAATGATATGACATATCTCTGAATCTCTTAGTGCATGGCATCTGAACAAAGTCTGACATAATTGGGGGACAGAGGCCCAAACACAGGGCTATATTGGACATAATCCTGTTATAAATTTAGACAGTTGCTGGTGTTACTGGGTTTGTTGTCACATATCTTTTCTTAGGGATATTAAGTCAGTAACACCAATGGATGTTAGCATGTACTGACTCCATTCCCCAGAGTATCCAACTGATTAGCCAAGGACAACAACTGTGTGGGAAACAGACCAAACATATGAGCCACACATCTGGGCAGTGTCTAAGCCTCTGGACAGTGTAGAGGTATTACTGCAGTCATATAATAGAATGGAAATCCCCTGACAGCTGCCAAACATGTCACCCAGCACCATATGAAGCACAGTAAGACCAACATGACTCTCCCCCACATCAGCTCTGGGAAATTACCATGTATATTAAAATATTTATTTTATTTATTTTATTTTATTTTACATTTGTTGACCGGGCTAGTCTAGCTGGATATATGTCCATTTTCAGTAGAGGCCCGGGGAGAAAAGCTCCACATTAAAACAGATAAAAACACAGAGTATTAAGTATTCAGTTACAGAACATTAAACATCAGATACAGATAGGTTGCTAGATAAAAACAGGTGATTAAGGTAATTTAGCAAACATTGATGGAACAGAAGAATAGCACATAAATAAGTTAATTCTTATTTATTTATTTTTTTTGTGTGAACACTGTGGGAAGAAAGTCTTCAGAAGGATATGGGAGATCAGGGTAGTTAAAAACAGGATTGTGAGAGTAAGTGGAGGGGGAGAAACACATCAAGAGACAGAAAGAGGTAAATTACATATTTCTTAGGTGCAATAAGAGAAACTAGAGCAACTAGATGGTAGAGGCCTTAAAGTGGCAATAAAGTGAGTAAGAAACCTGGGAAGACTGATTATGATGAAAATAGACAGAGATAGTCTTAGTCATGGTTTGAACAGGGACATAGCCAATGGTTTGTAAGATATTGTTTTAGTTTCTTTTTGAAGAGTGTAGTTGAAGATAGAGATGTAAGTTCACTGGGAAGTGGGTCCCAACTTTTCCCCACAGTATTAGAGAAAAGGGAAACCCCTGCTTTGTTGTTGGGTTTATGTATGGATATCAGAAGTTTATTAGCTGAGTGTAGGTTTGTAAGATTTTTATATGGGCAGATTAGACTAGTGAGAATTGGTATGTTTTCTGGGTGGTAAAGGGTTTTATGGGCAATAATCAGTTGATGAAATGAAATTTGATTGTGCAATTCAGGCCAACCAAGCTGCTTCAGATTTAGGCAGTGGTGGGTTCTAAAAGGGGAGCTGGTAGCAAATCTGGCAATATTATTGTAAGAGACTGCCAGCTTGTGGAGGTTGCATTTGGATAGATTTGTATATATAGGAGAGGCATAAAAGAGAGTAGAAATAAGGTGGGTTTGGGCAATAGTAGTTCTAGCTATGGGAGTAAGGAAGGGCTTTATTTTGTAGAGGGAGCCTAGTTTTTGGTTTACTGATTTGATTGTGACGTTGATGTGAGTCTCATAGTTAAGGCTGTGGTCTTTAGTTACTCCTAAGAGTTTGGTAGTAGTGTCAGGAGATATGACTGTACCAGTTTTAGATTCGATAGAGAAGTTAAGTGGGGTGGATTTTATGTAGGAGTAAACAGCAAGAGTTTAGTCTTTTTGGGGTTAAGGAGGAGACACCGTTGTAGAAACCATTCTTCTACAAGCTCAAAGGTATTCTGGGTGAGGGACTGCAGTTCAGACCGGCCCTGTGGCTGAGGATATTAATGTGGAGTCATCAGCATATTGTATAGTTACAGCTTGGGGGGATACTAATAGATAGATCATTTATGAAAATAGAGAACAGAAGAGGGCCTAATATGGATCCTTGGGGTACACCAAGGGTGACAGGTAGGTGGGAGGATAGAGTGTTTTCCCATAGCACTGCTTGTTGCCTGTTGTCTAGATAGAACTTGAACCACTGTAATGCTTGAGTATCAAATGAGAGGGACTTGAGAAGATTCAGCAGTAGCTGATGGTTAACCATTTCAAATGCTTTTGAAAGATCAATAAAGATAGCAGAGGACAGGGTATTATTGTTGCGATTTTTCTTGATGTGGTCAGAGAAGGAAAGGAGGGCAGTAGTGGTGCTATGGAAAGGTCGAAAGCCATGCCGGGAGCATGCTGACCACTGCTCATCACCTCTCTGCTTAACCTAGTTGCCACATCTCTTTCCTATAACTTCATGCTGTGACTGAACAATGTTATCCCTCTGTAGTTACTACAGCTCTGCACATCAACCCTACTCTTAAAACAGTACCCAAACACTTTCTCTCCACTCCTCATGCAACCTCTCACTTTCAGAGATATCATTAAACAATCTGGTTAAAAACACCACTGCCATTTCCCTTAAACACCTTCAGGCTTCCAGAGGTATGTCATGTGGACCAACAGGCTTTTCAGTACTCATCCTCTTCATAGCTATTCTTACTTCATCCTTGGTAAGCCGTTGCACTTTCTGATTCACCATACCCACATCATCCAACCTTCTCTCTCTCATTCTCTTCATTCATCAGCCTCTCAAAGTACTCTGTCCATCTGCTCAACAAACTCCTCTTGTTTGTGAGTACATTTCCCTCATTATCCTTTATCACCCTTATCTGCTCCACATGTTTCATAGCTCAGTCCTTCTGTCTAGCCAATCGGTACAAGTCCTTTCATCCCTCCTTAGTGTCTAACCTGTCATACAACTCTTCATATGCTTCATCCTTAGCCTTTGTCACCTCTCTCTTTGCCATGCACCTCATCTCTTTATTCTCCTGTCTGCTTTCCTCATCGCTCTGACAATCCCCAACCTGTTTCTCTGTATACTGTCCTGCACTTTCTCAGTCCACCACCAGGTCTCTTTGTACTCCTTCCTTCATCCACATGTCACACCAAGCACCTTTCTAGCCATCTCCCTTACTAGCTCGGCTGTACTTACCCATATATTTGCTAAATCATCACTGCCAACCAATGCCTGTCTTAACTCTTCCATGACATGACCAACATGGGAAATTGATGCTCCACACCTATGGTCACATCATCTTACAGACCAACATTCTATGCTGTCTAAATACACTTTCCCCTGTCACTACTTTACAGTTTCCAATCTCCTTCAAACTGGCCCTCCAACATTGGATACATTCCACCTGTGTGCATCTTCCTCCACTCTTGTATGTCACCCTATGCTACTTCCTCATGTTATAGCATGTATTCACCACAGCCATGTCCATCCTTTTTGCAAAATCTACTACCATCTCACTGTCTGCATTCCTTTGCTTAACACTGTACATACCCATCACTTCCTCATCCCCTCTGTTCCCTTCACCAACATGACCATTGAAATCTGCTGCAATCAAAACTCTGTCACCCTTGGGTATAATAATTACCATGTCATCCAACTAACTTCAAATTTCTCTTTCTCATCCATCCCACAACCAACTTGTGTGGCATATGTGGCATATGCACTAACAACAGTCATCATTACACCATTATTTTCCAACTTCATAAACATCACTCTGTTAGACACTCATTTTGTCCTCCAAAAACACTCTTGGTATACTTTTCCTTCAGGATAACCCCCTTTCTCCTCTCTTCCACACCATAATAGCACAATTGTGACCTTCCTCCCATACACCTAGCCATACTCTCCTTCCATCTGGTCTCTTGCACACACAATATATCAACCTACCCCTGGCCATCATATCAGCTAGCTCTGTCCCTATACCAGTCATACTGCCGACATTAAAAGTTCTTACCCTCACTACCACACTCCTAGCCATTCTGTTCTCTTCCTTCTATATGACTGTTGTACATTCTCCAGGGTATGCCTGCCAATGCAAAGGCTACTGTGGTATCAAATGACTCAAGTGTGTTACAGCAATATTAAGACAGTGTCACTAATTTTGTCCCATTGCCCCCCATGCATGTATGGCGTCCTACAGATATCCTGCTCTAACTGGTTGAGATGGATGACTGGGCAGCAAGAGTGTGAATACAGTGTTTCATACTGACATAGAACAGAAATATATATAAGGTATTACCTGTGCACATGTCAACATGAGTAGGTGTATCTGGCCACCTCATAACAACAGGCATGGGATGCAAAATGTCAGTTAATTAAGCTGTACATGTTGTACATGCATAATCTTAGTTACTGTGCATCCAACAGAGTGACATTTCTACAGCTACTGGTTGTTTTATTGCCCTAATACAGCCATGGGTACTACAATAAGCATGATTATCAGTTTGAAATTGGGGAGGTATCCAACTGTGTTATGACTTTGTGTCCATGCCTACTACAAACAGCTATATAAACACCTACATAGCTGTATGGACTCAGCAATACCTTACTTGTAAAACCTTCCTCCACCAAAGTAGAGTAATCCCTAAAACCTGCCACCACCAAAGTAGAGTAATCCCCTTTGCTGGATGGCAGCAATACACAAACCACAGACTTAGTCCCTAT
Source organism: Protopterus annectens (assembly GCF_019279795.1). Lineage (NCBI taxonomy): Eukaryota > Metazoa > Chordata > Ceratodontiformes > Protopteridae > Protopterus > Protopterus annectens. The sequence goes on from NC_056733.1 coordinate 397,134,093, forward strand.
ATTGGCTGTACAGGGCAAAGTAGGAGCAGGCACCAACCTGGCATCAAATCAGACATTGTCTGAACAAGCATATAAGGTCACAGGTGGATTACTGTAAGACTATGAGTACAAATTGGACACATCCACCAAGGCCAATCACAAGGCCCTCTGCAATCTCAGAGGCAACAAACCAACCCAACCTGTAATGGTGGTCAGTCAGACCACATACACACAAAACATAGCTATAGCCAACCTGCTGCAGATAGGGTTAAGGCAGACATCACCCCCCTGACTCAGCATCACTATAGGTGGATATGCACAACACCCGCACCCCTCCCCTCATCATCAGTGAGAAAGTACTTATTGCCTACTGAAAGGCAACAAACGTAAGTATCCATGGGACATGATAACATCCCCATCTGCATCCTACATGAACTCAGGAATGTGCTGTCAGCTCCATTACACACTGTAGTCACACCAAGCCTCAACACCCTCCACACCCCATCTGCATGGAAGATGGCCAATGTCATCCATTTACACAGACCTGAATGAGAAATAGAGGAGTATGCAATTAACTGGCCCTCATTGGGGGGAATATGACACATCAGGACCAGGAGTGCAATGCAAGCTGATACTGTGCTGATAGATTACAGGGGTATGGTGTGGTTGTGAGTGGTGGCTACTGGTATTAAATGTACATGTGCAGGTTCTGTACATACTGTTGCCTAATGTATGAGGTCCTGTGATGTGTTTCCCTGTTTATGTCTTCCAGGTGCAATGTTGCATCAGAGAAAGGCAACATTTTTGGTGGCTGAGACTACCATTATCGTCCAAGCCATACTACAGCACCATGCAATAATGTTTGCCCGGGGCCAGCAACATTTGTGGGAGAAGACCACCCTGTGGGACGACCTTGTCCACAGGGTAAATGATGTCAGCCTGCACACACATACATACATATGAGCAGGTCCGGCATCGTGCAACCGACCTCATATGCTATGCCCGGCAAAGGGCTGCTGCCATGGCCAGGGACTGCACAGACACAGGTGGGGGCCAAGCCATGAAGCCCCCACTGACACCCACTGAGGGGCTCCTCACCAACCTTGGGGCACCCATCCCAGTGCAACATCAGGTTACAGACCCCCCACATCCTGGAGGTGGGTGGCACCCAGACAGTGGATGAGGAGCATGTGGATAAGGCCCCAGTGGAGATTACTAGACCAGTGTACAGACATACTTGTATCTCTAGAGTAACTATGTGCATGTGTCACGTCAGATTGCATTTGTGGATGGGGTTTTCCAGTGGACAGAAGTGCACATTTATGGTGAAGGACAGTAAATTGTGTAGTACTGTGGATTCTACCATAAATGTGCAGACATGCTATATCCATCCTGTACCAATGCCACATATGAGTCTGCTGACAAAACCTCCCTCCCACAACTACCTAGGTCCCTCTGGTCTGCATGTGGGACAGCAGCCTGAAGCTGGTGAGTATAGAATTGTTCTGTTGTGGTTTGCCAATACCCCAGGCATGTGAAGGGCATGCAATTTACCGTGTGTGTTTGTGTGTGTGTGTGTGTGTGTGTGTGTGTGTGTGTGTGTGTGTGTATGTCAGTCATAGCAGTATTACTTTATATGCATGTTCACTTGTGGTGGTGTTAACTGCATTGCATCATAGTAGTCAACACAGGGGCCTATCTGAAGAGAATGTAACATTCCTGTAGCATACCTCACAACCAGTGAGTGCAAGACTTCTGGACAGAGACCAGCAAAATGGGGGAATGTCCTAAGTTAGGGACATGTGTGAAACATTACTCTTATACAGTGGATATAAACAGTGTACACACCTCTGTTAAGATGCCAGGTGTTTGTGATATATACAAATTGAGACTACAATATGTCAGTCCACACCTTTTCCATCCTTTAATGTGACCCATAACATGAACAATTCACTTGTAAAAGCAACCAATCTGTTGGGCACCAAATATGGAGTATAAAAACCTTACAATAAGCTGGATACATACGTGTGCACACCCTTCAGATAATATTTTATTGCAACAGCTTGTGATTTACTGGCAGCATTCAGTCTGCTTGGGTACACACTTGCCATCAAGTAAAGGCACTCTGATTAACAGCAAAAAACAGTCTGCTGTCCAAGTAGGATATTCATGACATTTGCTCAGTTGTCTGCAACAGCAACAGCCATGGCTTGCAGACAGCTTACAAAGCAGCAAAGGGATTTCATATTTGAAAGTTATCACTCAGGAGTAAGGTACAACAACATTACCACAGCATTGCATACACCATGGAACACAGTGGAGACAGTCATCGAAAGATAGATTGAATATGGCACAACAGTGCTGTTGAAAAGAACCTGATGTCCCTCCAAAATTGATGGAAAGACATGTCCAAACCTGGTCAGTGAGGCTGCCAGGACACATACAGTAACATTGAGGGTGTTGCAGGAATCTCTTGCAAGTACTGGCATTGTGTAATACATGTGAGAACAAGCTCTCATATTCTCCATAAGTCTGGCCTATGGAGTAGGGTCAGAAGATGGAAGCATTTCCCTATACCAGAAAACATCCAGAGATGGATACAACTTACAATAAAGCACATCAAGTCTCCCAAAGGCATGTGTAAAAATATGTTATGGTATAGTGAGACTATGGATCGACCTCACATCCACAATACCAAAAGGTAAGTGTGGTGCACAAGCAATGCCTCGCTTCACCTGAAGACCACCATCCCCATGGTGAATCATGCTGGTGGCATTGGCCTGCTGTGGGGATGCTGTTCTAAAGCCGGAACTGGGCCTGTAGTGGTGGTAATTCTGAACAGTTCAAAATAATACTCAAGTCTGCCCCACATTCATCAGGCGTCTGCAAGAATGCTGAGGATGGGGAGGGGTGTCAGCCTTCAACATGACAAAGACCCAAAGCATAATTCCAAAGCTACCTAAGAATGGCTCCACCTAAACACAGTCATAGTTATTGATTGGCTCAGCCAGAGCCTAGACCTAAACCCGATAGCAAAACCCCAGTGTGACCTGATGAGGGCTGTGAACATAAGCTGCCCTTGCAATCTGACAGAGTTGAAGGACCTTTGCAAGGAAGAGTGGCCAAATAATGTCAAATCATAATGTACCATGCTGATAGACACCTTCCCAACAAGAGTGAATGCCGTAAGTCACTTACAAGGTGCTTCAACAAAGTATCATTTCAAGGGTGTGCACACTAATGCAACCACCATATTGTACATATTTCATTCATTATATTTTACACATAACACATTTGTTTGTTTATCGATTGGATTGCACAGGTCATATGTGACATGAAAGGTGGGTAATATATTTGAATGTATTATTGTGGTCTCATCTTATATATTACAAGAACATGGCATGTTAACAGGTTTGTGTACACTCATCATATCCACTGTAAGCTTAGAAGATTGGTGGTGTAACAGGAATTGTGTAACCATACATTTTCTGCTGGTTTGGAGGTCTGAAACTCAAATGCATGTCATTAATCAGTGACGTCACTCCTCAGACCATCCCAGTTATGTATCAGAAAATACAGAGTTATGAGAAACAGAGCAAATATATGAGCCAGGCATCTACACATCCTGCGAGGATCTGTACAATTGTGAGGTATGTTCTGCAGTACCTGCCACTGTGCTATACAGGTGAACAGCAATGATGTGTACATGGGTGCAGTCTGTGCTGGGAAAGGGCCATCACCTACTAACACTAATCATGTATCCCAGAACTCTATATTATTAGTTACATGTAGTAAAACTGGCTACAATGCATGATTTCAAGGGCTGTGTTTTATGCATGTCACCATTTGGGTAATGTGAGGTCTGTGTAATAGATTTGTGCCTTCTCACCTGTAAGAGTGCGTGTGTGTGTGTGCATGTGTGTGCGTGTGTGCGTGTGTGCGTGTGTGTGTGTGTGTGTGTGTGTGTGTGTGTGTGTGTGTGTGTGTGTGTGTGTGTGTGTTTGTGTGTGCGTGTGTGTGCTTGTGTGTACCAGCCAACCTCAAAGTGCAGGTGTTAATGTACATATGTTTTCTTCTCCTCACAGGTGGCAATGGGGTTCAGGGTCACTCCCACTTGGAAACTGATGTCATTGTCTCTGCAGACTCTGATAATGATGATAGGAATAGTGAGGTACAGGTGGGGTTGTCAGGGGCTGAATCTGTGCCATTGGTTGGCATCCCACTCTTGTCCACACTATCCCAGCACATAGTGACAATGCCCACACATACCCCACCACCAGTGGCCACAAATGATGGACAGTTGGCAAGTAGTTGCATTGAACACGTTACTGTGGTGACAGGAGCCAGAGCAGACCGAGAACCAGAAACAGGATGAAAGCAAGAATTTGAGCACTGGCAATTGTTGTGTTGTTAACTTATCTAACATGAATATTAATTCTAAACATATCTCTTTGCTTGAGAGGGGTCTACAGTTTATTCCTGCTAATGTGGAAGGTATAGCAGATGCATTAACTGACTTAAAATTATCTGTGCAGAATTTAGATCTAAAGCTGTTACATGGCACTTCAAGTTTAAATTTTCCTTTGCAGTATAAATGCAGTAGCACATTTGTTCCCAACAGCCACCCCATTGTACAGGCTTTCTATAAATCCTGTGAGACACAAATTAGAAACGTTTATCAGAATGAAAAGTTTAAGCGTATATTAATTTAACTAAGGATGAAAAACAAGCTTTGCATGAATTAGAAATTAATGATGACATCATTATTAAGGAAGCCGACAAGGGAGAGGCTATTGTTATAATGAACAAAACTTGATTAGTATGTTAGAGATAGTAAATGATAGAACAGCAGTTAAAGAAATTAATTGCATTCAGGTTGATGAACTTATCAACAGTATCGATACTTTATTGTATGATTTACAAGTAATGAGTGATATTTCACTAGAATTATTTATATATTTAACTGTCTCTCATCCAGGGCTCCCAATTCTTTATGGCATACCTAAATTGCACAAATCCATCCACAAACCACATATGAGGCCAATTGTTTCTGGGCGTGATTGGGCTACAGAAGCTATTTCAGTATATTTACAGGGTGAGCTGAGCAAGTATTTAACATATATGAAGAGTTTTATTAAAGATACAGCAGATTTCCTTAAGCAATTTAATACATGGTTCAGAACGAAAACTCATGACACCTTCATTATGGTTACTCTTGATATAAAGCCTCTTTTTGCTATGATACCAAATGAATATGGCATCACAGATAGTAGACAACTGTTAAACAAGTATAAATATGGAACAGGTAGACAAATAGAAACAATTTGTCAACTGTTGGATAGTGTCTTAGAGTAACATATTTGTATATAATAACAAGTAATCTCATCAAATTATGGGGGTTGCCATGGGCACCCCCTTTGCTAATAGCTATGCGACATTAGTCCTGAATGAATGGGAGGATCTTTATGTTAATTTACACTCAAATCACTATGGTGGAAATGTAGCCTTCTTTAAAAGGTTTGTGGGTGATATTTTTTTGTATGGGAGGGGAGTGAAAGTGAATTGATTTTCTATGTGGACCATCTTAACTCCACTACAAATTTCTTGCATTTTTTTCTTGCATTACTCACATCATAGCATGGAATTTTTGGATGTTAATATTGTATATGATGGCATAGAAATACAAACCTCTGTCTTTAAGAAAGACGTAAACAAAAATAAATATCTGCATAGAAAAAGCATGCACCCCCCCCCCCATATATATAAGGGTATTGTCAAAGGCCAAGTTATGTGCATGAGCAGACTAAACACTAGTGATTCTAAACGTGTCTCTCAGATCAATGAGACTTTGTCTTGCTTCAAAGAGAGGGCTATGAGAATGAAATGTTAGAAGTTGTTAAAGCTCATGTTCTATCTAATAGAGACTTGGCCTACTGTCCATTTTTTGGTGAATCAATCAATAATTATGGTAGGGAAAATAATAATGTTTCCACACAAGATGTTCGGTACATGACTACTTATAATAGATGTAGTGAAAGTATTAGAAAAATTGTTACCAATAACTGGGGCATCCTTAGGAGCCTACCTGAGCTTTATAATATCATTAGCCATAGACCTATGTTCACATATAGAAAATGTGTGAAACTTAAGAACAGATTATGCTATAAGGATATGCGGACAGTAAAATCACAAAAAAAATGGGCAAAATAAGGAACTTTTGCTTGCCACAACTTTTGTCGTTGTGCCCTAATTGAGAAAAATAACACCTTTATACACCCTAATAGTAAAGTTTCCTTTACCTTTAAATGTTCTGCTACTTGCAATACCAGTAACATTATATATCTGGCCACCTGCACAAAATATATGTGTTTTTATGTGAGCAAGTCAACTAGACATTTAAAGGACAGAATTATAGAACATAATTCTGAAATTAAAAGGAATATATTGTCCAAATCTTTAGCAAAGCATGGGTCTGAAAATGTCACTCATAGTTTTAAGTTTAGGGTTATGGAGGTTGTAATGAGATCCATTAGAAGACGAGATTTTAACACCAAACTAGAAAATAAGGAATATCTGTGGATTTTAAGATTAAAGGCTGAACATCCTCCCAGTTGACAATCAGATGGTTTCAGTTAAACCAGTTTTAAAACTTAAACAGATGATTCCTTAGGCTAAAACTGTTGTTTGCAAAAATCTTGTAAACATTTTGCATGTTGTTTTAAAAGTTGATTATTGTTTTACTGCATAATTATTTGTTTTTTTATTATTGGCTGTATGATTAATTGACTTGTATAAGAACTGCAACTATTTTTATGTCAGGTTATTAAGCACTAAAAAAGGGTACTGGATACCTGAAAGCTTTGCTACTTTTTATCTATTGTTCTTATTAAATTCTTTGTTGCTCTACGTTGGTGTGAGTCATTTTGTTGAAGTTTGCTAATTTTTTTCAACTACTACACCTTAATTCTGGGAAGGTTTTCATTGTGGTTTACTGTGGTAACTATGGCAGGTGTGAGTGTAGACACTGGCCATAGCCAGAGTGCAGGTGAGGTCTCACACAAGCGGATGGACAGGGGTGCTCACATGAGGGCTGCTACTCATCAAGCCACTGTAGCAAGTGCCACAGCAGGTGTCACTAGACACGTTTTGGGCTGTCATGGATGCACAGGTACATAGTGAATGCCACATTAGACAAAAACTAAGGGTGGTAGTTGCAACTTTTTCTGATTTATGTGGTGACATACATGACCTTGTTGAGGCCAAGTGTCAAAATACTGGGGGTCATGAATAGATGGTGGGTTGAGACCTTGGCAATCCTCGACCATGGCATGTCTGTGCTAGAACATGTGGTGGGAAATGGGCATCAGCCACATGGATGTAGGTCAGTACCAACAACAGCTGAGAGTCTATGGGGCCATGCACCTTCACACTCCCATAGTGGTAGTGACACCAGCACTACTGAAGTGGGGTTGCTGTCCACATCACACTGGAGCAGGCCATGGGCACGTGGTCTTGGACGGTGCCATCAAGGGCACAGATCCAATAGACAGCAGTCACCATCAGGAAGCAGTACTGCATCTGGCCTTGTGCCTGGTGGTGCCAGTGATACCCCTGGCAGGACCAGTTCCCATGTCCGTGGCCAGAGACGGTAAACTGGACACCCTTCCATGTACGGTCCACAGCTGTCCAACATACTCCTGTGTAGGGTAGCCACATGGTGTGACTGTGTGCATACATACACACACTCATCTGTATCACAGGCAGGTCACCTCCAGACACACACAGCACCTCTGCACAGCCCATCTAATGGATACCCCTTCAAACACACACATACACATGAGGTTATCCATATGGTCCAGCCTAGACCTTGGGCAAACCCACACCACACGCTGTGCATATGATACCTGTGCCACATCCCTGTCATCCATAACATTGATTCAGGGACATGCTAATATGGGTCTGATGCACAGGGTGACTATAGTACAGTATAGCTATGTAATACTATGTAAGGTGCTGTCTGCTTGCATTTATTATGGGTACACATACATATGTATGTACCTTATTAGCCAGGATGCATTATTGCTGTTAGCACCACTGACTGAATGTAGTCTAACATGCTGTATTCTGTTTGTGTTCCAAGTGTCTGTGTGTCTGCAAGCTGTGGCCCTGCAAACATTCCCAAGAGGGAGTATGGCAGAGTGGGAATACACCAACCATGTCATAGGCAAGGTACAGCTTTATATGTACATGTACCAGGTGTGCATGCAACAGTGTGTGAGGGACACTGTTGTCAGACAGTGTGACCTTGCATACATACCCCTTGTCACAGACAGCTAGCCTTCAGAAATGCCACCTCAGTGTTGTGTAGTACCACGGGCTCATACATACAAAACAGGTTACTGCAGTATTGTCAACAGGTTCCTCACAAGCATAGCCATTACATTAACTGCAACAGATTCACCTGTCAGCACCTGTTGGTCCTGCCATTTCTTTCCCATACACTCAACCCTGATGCAGTAGATGAGGGCATGCATGATACTGTGTATGGCAAGTTTATGGTATGTATTCCTGAGATCACCATGTGTAACAAGGAGGCAAAATGGTATATCCTTTGCATATACACAATAAGGACTGACACAGGGGATGTGCGTACAAAAACACAAACACAGTTGGCAATGGACAGATTAGTAAACCTACATTTCCACTTTGATGTACTGCAGTACTACATATACTTGACATGTCCCACATAAATTATATGCATGGGACTTAACACATTGTCTCTTACAACACATAATGTTCTGAATGCTTTCATGGATGGTGAAATAACCCACCAGAAATAGCATGTGGAGTCATGTATTGCTCCTACAAGCCTGGACAAGTGATAGTGTAGCAGACATTGTATCAACATGATGTTTCAGTCAGGTATGATACCAGATGCTGGCATGTGTATCACTACATTCACTGTGGCTGATTTGGCAACAATATCACATACATGGGCATTGTTAAGGGACACAGACCACATATAGCTTGCAAACATCTGGATATTACATAGACATCTCTAAAGAGGACAAGTATGGCCTGCACAATGGTTTAACATGCTGCATGTGAGGCAGATGCCATTACCGTACTATATAAAGTAATGCAATTGGGAGGTGGCAAACAGGTTTGGATAGTACACACATCAAAATGGTATCAGCCAAACAGCATGTGTCCTCACCCAAAGACACACACACACACACACACACACACACACACACACACACACACACACACACACACACACACACACACACACACACATACACACACACACTTGCCAGTATTGAGATTAGAACCCATACTTATCTAGTTATTTCTACTATAGTGTTATGCAGTTATCAAACATGCCACAGAGCTTACATGATTTCACCTAGTCGCAATGTACTTCTAAGGTGAATGACATCAGTAGGCCTAGTAAAGTATGGTGATGGAAAGTTTACAGGGTGGTACACAACTCAAAATAGTACAGCCCACACAGTATATGATTCTCACACAAACAGTTGCCAGTACTGAGATTAGAACCCTTACCTAACTATTTCTACTATAGTGTTATGCAGTTATCAGATGTGCCACAGAGCTTACGTGATTTCACTTAGTCCCAAGGTACATCTAAGGTGAATGACATCAGCAGACCTAGTAAATTAGGGTGATGGGAAGTTTACAGAGTGGTATCCAACTCAAAATGGTATAACCCCCACAGTATATGATTCCCACACAAACGCGCACACACACACACACACACACACACACACACACACACACACACACACACACACACACATGCACATATGCACACATGCACACGCGCACACACACACACACAGACACACACACACACACACACACACACACACACACACACACACACACACACACACACACACACACACACACACACACACACACACACACACACACACACACACACCTTGCTAGTATTGAGTTTAAAAGCCCTGCCTATCTAGTTATTTGTACTACAGTGTTACACAGTTATCACATGCACTACAGAGCTTACCAGGCAGACAACTGGCCAAAGTTGCTGATAACTGCAAGGCTGAGGTAAACTATTACAGGTGCCAGAAAGTCTGCCGGTGCCAGAAAGTCTGCCATCAGTTTTTCAATTAGATCTTGCTAGTTTTTTCTCCCTTGCACTTCAAACAGCCTAATAGCTTTGCACTTCAGCAGGTTTTTGAATCATTTATTCTAGCACACCTGAGAGCCTTCAGCAGTTGTCGTTACTCATGGAATTAGCTCCAGTACTTAGTAGTTATGACCACCCCGCCTGGCATAATTAAACTGCAGTTCTCTGTGCTTTTGCCCATTAACCTGATGAACTTGTGCATTCTGAGGCACTGTTGCAACTGACTCATGTACACAGACAACCCTCTACTCTAAACTCCCAACACTCAGACTTGTGAGAGTTACACCTATATCACAGAATTGAAAGATATGCACTATCTAGCAAAGACTGGACTAGCTGGTAAAGAGGAGAAGGGTCAACACCTGCACTATACCACATGGAACACATACCCCTCCAGAACACCCACTATCCCATCTCTGACATACAAACAAAAAACACAAACCCACCTTCACATAGGCACTCAATAGACATTTACCCAAACAGCAGAGACCACCAAGACAGACACCCACTCAACCACCACAATACAGCACAAACCACAGGACACATATCTTACCTACACAGTGTGTACCTCAACCTAAGCCCCTAAATCTAACCACCTTAACCAATAAAATAATCATAGGTGACTCAATACTGAGGCACACAGATGTCCCACTCACTAGGTTGAACATGGAGAAGGTAACAGTCAGATGTCTATCAGTTGCCAGCATCCAACACATAACACACCCAGTCAGGTCATTCCAAAACAATTAAAATGTATCACTCTGTCATTGTCAATGTGTGTGTGAATGACCTGAGACACACCTCACTGGACAACATGAAAAGAGAGATAGTGGATCTCTCAGATTATGTGGGCCAGGTAGGTATGAAAGTACTCCTGAGCAGTACACTACTGTCACCCAGAATGATACCGCAGTACAAGCAACAAATGATTGACTTCAACAATTGGCTTAAGTGTCTGGTGTCATTCTCAGGGGATCCAGTATCTGTCTGCTTGGGATGACATGGTTGACAGACTGCGATGGCCTGCATCTATCACCTCTGGGTTTCCAGGTACTGGCTAAGTGTCTTGCCACCCAGGTAGTGCCTTTTTAGGTGGTGTTCCAAATAACATTACCACCATAACTGCTATACATAAATGCTGTCTGAGGGTCCTGCTGCTCAACACTAGACATCTACATCTCAAAATGCAGTCACTTAAAGCAGTCCTCAAAATGGAGAACATTGACATTTGTGCTGTAACACAGACCTGGTTTACAGCAGCAGAGAGCACCCCTGCACTACCAGGCTATAACTCATTCCACACCTGTTAGCCCCAAAACATTGACCACAGCTCCAAAGGCGGTGGTGTCTCCATATTCATAAAGAATATGCACACCTCCAGACTAGTATCCCAGCATAATGCATCTGAGATACTTCAGGTACAACTCAAATTGGGTAATAGTGCAATCCAGGTCAAAGCCTGTTATAGGTCCCCATCCATGTCCCTAGACTCTCAATCCACATTCCTCAACACCCTGGAATCTATCAAGGTCCAATCCAACATTGTCATACTAGGGGACTTCAACTACCCCTCCATCAACTGGGAAAGATATTCAAGCACCAATACACTGGCCCAACACTTCCTGGAATTCATCATTTCCAATGCCCTGGACCAGCTCATTCTGACACCAGGTAGAGGAAGCAACATCATTGACCTGTGTTGATTAATAACATATGAGACTGTTACTTGACAACAGTGCTCAATCCCTACCTGGTCAGATCCAACATAGAGTAATAACCATGGAAATCCACATCTCACTCCCTTGCAAAGGTAATAACCTTAAAAAACTTCTCCAAAGCTGACTTTGGACTCCTAAAAACAGAGGTGGCTAACTTCACAGCATCCATGCCAATGGAAAATACCTGCATGACTGCCGAATCATACACAAAAGCAATGTACAAACATGTACATCAATGCATGGAACTAGCCATACCCAACAGAACCATGACACTCTCCTCCAAACATTGGAGGTGAATCTGGTGGTCCCCTGCCATTAATAACCTGTACAACAGAAGGAAGTAATTATTGCAGAAAAAGGTGGTGTCCCAAGAGTGGTAAAACTCCCTTATTAGCCTTAACAACAACTTAAGATCCCTCATGAAATCATCTAAAGCCAGCTATAATGGCAGAATTGCAGCAGACACTGACAACAATCACAAAGCCTTTGATAGTTATATCAAGAACCTCCACGGCAATACCCAGAAGTGCTCTGAGTTACTGCACAATGCTACCTCCTATACTGAGCCAACAGATATTGCTAACATTCTTGCCAACACATTCAGTGCCAGCTTTACCCCCTCTCCCCCAAAGGGGAACAATCAGAATGCCAGAAGAATGCCAGGCACCCAGGATTACTGCCGCCAAGGTTAAACCTGTATTGTCCATGGGCAAGAATACAGCTTCCATGGGACCCAAAATGATCTGTGGCTGTCTTCTACATGAACTACAGAGATATCTGACACCACATCTGTGTGCCCTGTTCAGTCACAGCCTCACCTTAGGCTATGCCCCTCCCAAATGGTGCACTGCTACAGTCATCCCTCTCCATAAAGGGGTAGTGACTACAGACCCTGGGAATTATCAGCCCATTAGCCTGACAAGTCTGATATGTACAGCTATGGAGCACATCACCAGGGACCTGAACGATAAACATATAGGTAATCTTCTAACTCTGGACACCACACAGTTTGGCTTTGTGAAAGGGAGATCATGCCTGCTCAACCTGGTTGACTTCTTTGAGTCAGTCACCAGGGCTGTGTATGACAGTAAGGCACTGCATACACCCTACATGATTCTGGCCAAGGCTCTTGATACCATTCATCAGTCAGGAATTATTGATGAACACACCAAACTTGCCATCAACTCCTATATCACTAGGGGGGTTGCAAATTGGCTTACAGATAGAACACACAGTGTGAAAGTAGCGAGCTCTAACTCAGACGGCCAACCAGTCACAAGTGAAGTCCCACAGGGATCACTCCTGGGTACTCTCCTGTTCAGCGTCTACTTCTCAGAAGTCCAGGCCAACACAAAAGAACTCTGGCTGACCAAGTTCACAGACAACTGTAAGCTGGGAGCCATCATTAACTCCACAAGAGATATAGACATCCTAGAGAAAGGCCTCACTGAGATCACTGACTGGTGTGGAATCTGCTGCCTGAAGCTTAACACCACAAAATGCTTCATCAGCCCCTTTGGTAAAAACTCTGTTCCCACTAAGTACCACATCGATGGGAGCCCACTGAACACTGTAGACATTATAAGAAATCTGGGGACACAGGTTGACAGCAACCTCTCCTTTAAGCACCTCATTGTAGTCAGGAAATCCTTGTATGTGGCACATCTCATTACCAAAGGCTTTGCATCCAGGAAGAAAGTGGTCATATTATCTGTGTACTCTTCCCTCATTAGACCAATCATCAAATATAATTTCCCATTTGGCATGTACTTCGCTAGACGCCTACAACAGCTGGAGAGGGCACAGAAGTACCTCACAAAGAGGATCCTATGCATTAAACACGTGTCCTATACAAATAGATTCAAAATACTCCAGCTATTCTCTATCTCATATCACCTATTTAGAGGTGATCTCTGTTTGACTTGCAAAGCCATGTCTGATCCAGCTATTTTAGAAATACTATATCTAAAGACTTCCCAATCCCTCTGCACCACACACCACAGGGACCTCAACCTCATAACCACAATCAGCACAACATGCTGGAGGGGCAGGTTCCTCACCCAGAGACTGCACATGCCCTGGAATAGACTTTTCATACATATCAAGCAAAGCACCTAGATGACCCTGTTCCAGAGAAATCTTGATGAGTGGATGGGTAATAGAAAGTTCACCCCAGGTATCACTCCAGTGGTTCTACTTGATGGAGACACTGGGAACTAACATCGGGTGGCACAATGACAAGGCACTTCTATGGGCTAGGCTTGTATAGGCTCCAGGGTCATTAGCCTAGTACACACCCATGAACTTATAAGGGGAATGACATCAGCATAAGTAGGCCAGTGGGTTGGAAACTTATCAAAATACTTCTTCTTACAAACATACACATTTACACACACGTATACACCCACTCACACATTTGCCAGATCTGAGAGTAGAACCCCTGCCTATTTAGTTATTTGTACTATAGTGTTATACAGTTATTGCATGTGCTACAGAGCTTACTGGGTTGACAACTAGCCAAAGGTGCTGATAAGGGGAATGACATAAGCAGGACTGATAAAGTGGGACACTGGGAAATGTTGTGGGTGGGAATGGCCTAAAACTGCTTTCTGTACAAACACACACTCCCTCACTCCTGCATACACAACTGTCTCTGAAGAAGTTTGGAAATTTGTCTAAATGAAAGCGCTAACAATAAACTATCCTGCTTGAAGGTACTTCAGCTACTTTGTTTCTGTGCTTTATACTAGTCTATCGGTCTTGTGTTTTTTTTTTTCTTTGTCTCACACATGCACACAGTTGCCAGTATTGAGATTAGAGCCCCTACCTATATATTTATTTGTACTATAGTCTTATGCAGTTATCACATATGCTACAGAACTTATAGGGGTGAACGGTGGCCAATGGTACTTCTAAGGTGAATGACAGCAGCAGATCTTGTAAAGTAGGGCAATGTGAAGTGTACTGAGTGGGAAGAGTCTCCTAAAGCTTAGACCTATGGATGCACACACACACACACACACACACACACACACACACACACACACACACACACACACACACACACACACACACACACATACACACACACACACACACACACACACACACACACACACACACACACACACACACACACACACACACACACACACACACACAAACAACTGTTTACAACTGGTATGCCACTGTCCACAGCAGGACATCATTGTATGCCATTCAGGATATCTGTGTGTGTGACTCACTCTGTCTGTGTCCTCCTGTGTGTCTCTTTTTCTATCACTGTCTGTCTCTCAGTTCTCCACATCTATGTGTGTGTATGCTTGACATATGTTGTCATCTGTTGCCCATATATATGTGTGTGTGTGTGTGTATCTTAGATTCATAGGTTTATAGGTTGGTACTAGGCTATCGGCCCTAGCCAAACAATTCCCCGGATATTTCTTCCCACAATATTTACTTCCCTGGACCCTTGTCTAGCAGGGAGACTGACGTGATCCCCAGGGTGAATTTCCTATCTCCCATCCAATCGTCAAGGTTCCTTTTGAAGAAGTCCAAGGAGGTGCTCTGCTTGGCATGTATGGGCAGTCTATTCCAGAGTATGGGGAGTCTCTGGGTCAGGAACCTATCCCTCCAGCATATTTTGTTCATTGTGATGACAAAGTTTAGATCCCTGGAGTGTGTAGCTCTGAGGGATTAGGATTTTAAGTGGAGCATGTCCAACAGCTCAGGGTTTGACATGGCCTTGTATGTTAAGCAGAGGTTGCCTCTGAGTAGATGATACGCCACAGAGTATAGCTGGAGTTTTTTTAGATGGTCAGCATAGGTCATCTGCTTTAGGCCTGTGATTCTTTTCATGAGGTATTTCTGCGGCATTTCCAGCTGTTGCAGATATCTTGTGAGGTACATCCCAAATGGGGTGTTGTACTCTATAATGGGTCTAATGAGGGATGAGTACAGTGGGACAATGACCTCCTTTTTTCTGGATGAAAAGCCCTTAGTAATGAGGTGTGCCACATAGAACGATTTCCTGACTGTTGTGGCGATGTGGTTATCGAAGGTGAGACCACTGTCCACCTGTGTCCCTAAGTCTCTCATCACACTTTCAGTGTTTAGTGTACTGCCACCTATGTGGTAATTCATGGGTACATGTTTTTTCCCAAAGGGGATAACTATACATTTCTTGGCATTAAGCTTGAGCCCATGGCTCTGGCACCAAGCATCTGTTTCTGTAAGGCCCTTTTATAGAATATCCACATCATTTGGGGATTCAATAATGGCTCCCAGTTTGCAGTCATCTGCGAACTTTGTTAGCCAGAGTCCCTTAGTATTGGCCTGTACTTCAAAGAAGTAGATGCCAAACAAGAGCGGTCCCAGGACTGAACCGTGAGGTACTCCACTTGACACATGTTTGGAGTTGGATTTGGAGTTGTCTACTTTTACAGTCTGGGTTCTGTCAGTAAGCCATTTGGCAACCCATCGAGTGATGTAAGGATTTATGCCCAGCTTAGTAAGTTTATCTATGATTCCAAAGTGGAGGATGGTGTTGAAGGCCTTGGCGAGGTCCAGATAGGCTGTGTGGACTGCCTTACCCTCATCCACAGCTCTGGAGACTGATTTGAAGAAGTCAAGCAGGTTCAGGAGACAAGATCAGCCCTTCATGAACCCAAACCCGGTGGGGTCTAGTCTTTGAAGGTTGACAATGTCTTTGTTTATAAGTTCCATGATAATATGTTCCATGCCCTTGCAAATCAGGCTCATCAAACTAATGGGACGGTAGTTCCCAGGATCCAAGGTGGCTCCCCCTTTGTGGAGTGAGATAACTGTAACTGTGTGCCACTCAGTGGGCACGAAGCCTGAGGTGAGGCTATGATTAAACATGACACTTAGGTGAGGTGCCAGTTTATTTTGTAGGTCATGTAGTACACAGCCCGAGATTTCATCTGGTCCCATGGATGCTGTATTCTTAGCTTTCGAGAGTGTGGTTTCTATCTATGTGGACGTGAGTACCGGGATTGAGCAATCTTTTGGTATTGAGATGGGCCCTTTAGGGGGTGAGAGGGGGGTGAAGTTGGCACTAAATCGATCTGCCAGGATATTGGCAATATCCTTGGGATCAGTATATTTAATGCCATTCTATTTTAGCTTAGAGCAGATCAGAGTATTGCCATTTAGATTCTTGAAATAACTGCAGAACGCCTTGTGGTTGTCTTTGCAGCAGATGCAGATATATCATATATGGGCCACTGGGTCTACTTCACAACAACAAAAGACCAGAAGAATGGAACGCAGAACACCGAGACGAAAACAACGAAACCCCAGAACACTGAAAAACACGTAAGTTTACAAAACATACATAACACACAAAAACACACACACAACTGCCCCACACTACTAAACAAAGCACCCTACACTAATGATAGGCAGGGGGGCAAGCTCCTCTGCTCCCCCCACCACCCCCCTACTTTAATATTCTAACTCCGAGATTGCACTAACAGACACACACGGCAAACACACACCCACACAGTACAGTCCCTCACACACACACACACCACAGTCATAACACACACTTGCACACAGCATTTTCCCTCACAAATACACACACACACACACACACACACACACAGACACACACACGCACACACACACACTTACGTACAGCAGAACACGAAGAGCGCTAATTCAAACTCCCGTAACATCGGGATTTTGAATTTCACGCTTTTCTGTGTTCTGCGGTTTCATTGTTTTCGTCTCGGTATTCTGGATTTCGATCTTCTGGTCTTTCATCCAACTCAAGTAGACCCTGGCCACCTACAGCTTGTTGAGGGTAATCCTGTCTAATGTGTGTGTGTGGGGACAGCTGAGGTGTACAACGCTGTCTGTTTGCAAAGACATATATACAAAATACAGTCATACATTCCGATGTGGATTCCAACATGTCCTGTGATTCTCTAAGTGTAAGAGCATGCCCAGTGTGATCTTCTATAGTGAGAGTGAGACTCCATTCCAGAGATAGGTGTGCTCCAGTCCAGGGTTTTGTATGCTACAGTCATACCTCTCTGGAGTACACAGAACATTCCTCAGGGTACTTGGTTTGTTTAGCAGGCATTTTCTGACATATCTGTAGTCTAAAACTGCAATGTATTGTGTCATTACCTAGTGCCAGACATCCTCAGATTATCACAGTGCTTTATCAGAGGAATACTAGTTGTTTGATGCATAGACCAATATTATGAGGGCAGATATGTGAATTGTTGCCCAACAAGGCCATTTGTGAGTTGTGGCTGCAGCCAGTTTAGTAATGACATGGCTGTGTAAACAGTCCAGCAACCTGGTGATATACTGGCTGGGGATCGCCTGCTTGTGTGGTATCTTTCTAACCTGAGATATCATATCCTTGTGTGGGCATACCTCTCACCTGTACATTTTTTGGCAGGTTGTCCAGGTTTTTGGCTCGAGGTTTCATCCTTTCTACATAAACGTGTGTTTTTGTAGCAAGTTAGTTACATATAATTGAAGAGTGATGTTACAAAATAATGACAGACATTACTGTTCCTGACTACATAACCTTCAGACAATTCCCGCTTCTGCAAGCCCCTCACCCTTCCAACATTCTCATTATGTAAGGGCGATATTTACAGCACATGCCTATCATTGTGCCTTTGTTGCACTTTTATTTCTGCCCTTGTCCAGCCATCTTGCTGTCAGAGGTTGGAAGTTATGGGTGCAGTTACAGCATGCATTCAACTGTGCAGGCATATCCATTATATGTAGTAGCAAACATAAGAAAAAAGGATAATTGAGAATGACCTCTGGCAACAGTACCAAAAAGCACTTATATTCACAAAAGCCTTGGCAACTCAGCTACACATCCTTCAAGATGTCACTAATATGTGTAGTATATTCCACATAGCACTGTGACTTCCAGGTATGTCAGTGGCAGAGCAGTGGGTGTCACTGACATGCATAACAGTTGGCAGTGCAATTATCTGCACATGGCCCTGTCAAAGGCAGCACTGTACCTAGGGCACTACAAGACGATTGCCAGGAGAACGTGCTGACTAGATCCAGACAGTATTAACCACACATACACATAACTCATTGACCCCTGCATATTATGGACAGGCAACATATTTTTATGTGTATTGGTATAGCCCTGCCAATGTGTGCTATGCTGCTATTTCCCTGCAAACATACATGTTACTGCATTTATGTGGGTATATGGGGGACCACACATGTCAACTGTACACATTTGCACAGACTGTGCTGATATTTGCTTTACATTTTGGTTCCCCTTAACATGCTATTGTGCCCTGTCTTAAGGACTAGAGGCATATCAGTAAAAAGCCCAGGTTAGATTGTACTGGCATACATTTGAGTTTCAGACCTCTTACCCTTCATAGCCTTACTGCAACTGCGCGTCCTGCTGTGCTAGCACTGTGTCAGTTTGTAGGGGGGGTAACTAAAAATTGCTGCCATTTCTGTGCCTTTACCAGACGTTTCTCTGTAGTTTTCTACAGCTGACTTGCTGTGTTGGTGGTGAGGGGTGGTTATGGGACCCCAGCCTGACATCCATGCCAGTGACCTATGAACCCCCAGTTAGTTGTCCCCACACATATACTGCAGTGGGATTTGCCATCTTGGGTACTACTACATACCGTATGGAGACCAGTTTTGGCCAGACATTTTCTGGTGTCCCACAGAGCTGTCAGTTGTGTGCTGCTATCACAGTAGGCCACTCCATTTCCTTGCATGCATGCAGCGTTAACATAGATATGCTAGCAAAACATATGAATCCATTCATTTGTTGTTAAGAAGACTGACTTACCTTGTGCTTGTGGCAGTTGTGAGGATGCTGCTTGAGGACCACCTATGTTGGCTGCATACAGCACACTGCATATACATGGTAAGTTACAGGTAATGTGATGTGTGTGTCATCCATTTTACTGTGTGTACGAGTCAGAGAGAAGTGTTAGTCCCTGGGGTCCCTACAGTGTCAGTGTGTGTGTTCTATGTGTTGTCTCTGCCAAGGTCTGAGCATACCCAGCACACCTCTGTCTGCCTACAGGAACAGGCTCAGGGGCCTCCTCCTGTGAGTCCCCCTGTGCCTGTGCAGACCTTGGCAATGGTGGTGGGCTGTGTGGCCCTTCCAAGTGCTGTTCCAGCTGCAGCTGTTTTCACAGGATCATATTGTGTAGCATGGCACATACTCTGAACATGTGTGCACATGTGGCTGGAGAGTGCTGCAAGGCTCCACCAGATATGTCAAGGCAGTGGAACCATGACTTGAGCATCCCAAACACATGCTCTATAATGATCATGGTTTGTGTGTGTATGCCTCATTATGGCATTCTTGTGTGGGTGTGTGTGCATTTCTGATGGGTGTTATCATCCATGGCTCCAGTGCATAGCCAGCATCCCCCACCAGATGGCCATTACGGGATGCACCCACTGGCAAATGCCTGATACAGCTGTGACAAATGCCAGGTGTGGGAGTTGTGATATCTTCCAGGGCTGCCAACACAAACATTCAAGAAAATGCCCTGGGCATTGCACATGACCTGTCAGTTGATGGAGGGGAATCCCTTGTGGTTTATGTAGAACCTATCCTGTTCACTGGGTGGTGCTTTGATGTGGATGTGCGTACAGTCTATGGCACCCAGTACCTCTGAGTATTCTGCTACATGGTGGAAGAGACGCATATTGGTGGTCCTCTCCTCTTGGGTGTTGGGGAAGTAAATGTGCTCACCAGCATGTGTTAGCATGGCATCCAGAAACTGGTGGCGTACCCTGGATGCAGATGCCTGTGACCCCCATGATGTCCCTAGTATGTCTTTGGAAAGTACCTGTAGCTAGAATTCTTAGGGCTACATATACCTTGGTATCCACTGGGATGGGTTTCCCTCTGTTGGTTCTAGGTCTGAGTAGAGGACAGCACAGCTTGATGATTTGCTGAAGTATGTCTCTGTCCACCCTGTAGCGCTCTACTATCTCCAGATCATGTAGCCCCTGGTAAATTTCCCTGGGTCTGAGCACTATTCTCCTCCTCCTTGGTCTGTGGTGGTTATCAGCATTATCCTCCTCTCCGCCGTCAGCCTCTAGCACAAACTGATGGATCAAAGCAATGGCAGCCCCTAACATTTTTCCAGTTAAAATTCCTCTGCATGTGTACACCAATGCTGCACAGTTTGTGGGGAAAACCAGACTGTAAGGTGTTTCCATACTTTATACTGTTGTGCTGCAGATGCTGCCTGTATGATTGGCTGACTATGAATCAATCCACCTGCCAGATATGTTATTTGTACTTGACTGCTTTAATTTTGATATTTTCCTTTTTTTTTCTTTTTCCCCTTCCCATTTCCTCCCTTTTTAAGCCCCAAGGGGCACTGTGCAAACCCAGTGCCCAAATGTAAACAGTCCTGCTATTTCCGATTTTTTTTTTGTTTGTTTGAGACTGGGTGTGCACTGTGCAAACCCATTTAGCTTATGTAAATAGTAAGAAATGTCCCACCTCTGGGCATGAACATGCTCCGCAGTTCATAGAATAAGTCTGTGCAGCCTTAGACACACACCCTTGCTTAGCTGTGCTTAGCTAAGCTTATCTCTGTGCCTTAGGGCTCTAATGTGCTTACAAAATGCCTTAAACACTCCCTTTTCATATATGTTGCTCCTCCTAGTTACATCATCATGCTAGAGCACCTACATGGTTAGATAGACTTTGGGACTTGGAATATTTTTGTGATTCAGTACATTCCCGCTCATTTGCATACCCCACTGTCTTAGTCCATAGTTAGTGGACTTACACAGAGCATTTCCCCTTGACAGCCACTGTTCCCTGGTATTTTCATTCTGCATGCCATAGACTATAATGGAAAAATGCAGATTTCCCTTAAAATTGAGTTTTCACCTTTTTTTTTTATTTTCCGCCCGATCCTGTTTGTATGCTGCTGCCCTATGCTTAAACGACCGAGATCGCCAAAGAAAGTTTGATTTTTATAAAAAATAAATAGTTTTCCGTGCCAATGGCCATATAATTGGCCATTAGCATGCCGAACCACTGTAATACATGCTATTTTGAGAGCTGGCATGCCTCCATTTTGTTATCACCAGAAATGTATTTGGTCAGTAACCGAATACATTTCTACAAATAACACTGTTCTTGCACGGCTACCTGGCTGCTTGATGAATCACTAATTCACCTCATTTGCATGGTTTTCACCAGCAAATGAGGTAATTGGCATTCTACAGCCATATCTGTGCAGGAACAGTGTAGCCACGTTCGTGCACAGCTGTTTGCTGGATCGCTCAGCGGCCAGATTCCGTGCAGGAACAGCTACACTGTTCCTGCATGGAATATTCGGCTTCATGAATCCTGGGGTTAGTCTATTCTTTCTGAGTGAATAAACAGCACACAGAATGTGGTAGGGATGTTCTTGAATATGGAGAATGTACACTTTATGGAGCTATTTGTGAAACTGGATGATAATTTAAACATTTATTGGTATATAAGAACTATAAAAGGTTTTCATTTTCCATCAAAGAAAAGCTACCTGTAAATGATAGGGGAGACCTGTGGGAAATTAAAGTTGATTGCAGGGAATTATGGCAGCTCCATCTAAACATGACATGAACACAAGATTTAGAAGATTACATTTTTATACAGAACAAATTAAAGGTCTTTCTTGAAATTATAATATTATAATATTTTTATGAAGAATGTTTTATTTATTTATATTTATTTATTTATTTATTGTTTTTTAGACAAGAAATGTATTGTCAGTTGTCATATGACTAATTACGTACCCAAATATAAATCTAGATTAGACTCTGAGTTCAGATTTTGTTAGTCCTTACTTCCTGTGTTTCAGACAAAAGAGCCTGTCACTTTCATGTCTAAGACATGAAAAAAGAGTCTTTGTGGGTTCTGTTCAAGCAGCTTTATTTTATACAAACACATCACTATAAAGGCTTACTGTATCATATACAAACTAAGAACTGTGATCATGCATGCTCACTCTCTGGCTGCTACTTCAAAATGGCACTAGGGATTTCACGTTTCTGGGATTTATACAGTCTTGCATGCTTCTTAAAGATATAGCACACACTTTACACTCCGGTCTACATCCTCCCTCTTTGAGAACTAGATCATGCAATTGTTATGAGACTATTTGGCATGCAGAAATCACAGGTCACTGGCGGATCCAGGAATTTGCAAAAGGGAGGGGGGGTGCAAATCTGGTTAGTTCATTCCCAGGTGAAAGCGGGGAAGTGGCACGCTGGGTTTGGTGGCTGTGAAAAGATTACCTTAAGAAGCTCTGACATCACATGTGGAAAGACATCAATTTACATTCAGTTGCACATGATTTTGTTGTGGATATGGTAGTAGAGATAGGTAATTTCTGTACAGCACACAACACATGTACAGGTAGTACAAGTATTTTCAATGCATGCCTGGAAAAGATGATTGGTTGCCCATACCAAGTCACATCATTCTCCTTCCATGTCATACTGGGCATATGCACTGTTATAAACTTGGAAAGAAACCCTCTGAAGGTGGAAATGACCACAGTGAATTGTATGTTATTTTTATGAGACATAAAATATATACCACAGACACAGATGTTGTGATAAATTAGTAAAAACTTCATTTAATGACTGTACCAAATAACTAAATTCATAAAACGTTCTTAAGCAGGCCATAATGTTTTTGGATTGTTTACTGTTCGTTCTATCGTTTTAAGCACAATTAATTATCTTTTATTAGTGTTTTCATAACAAAAGTCCTACTGTACCTTCTCTCTCTTTTCAACAAATTCTGAAGTGGGTGTGGGAGGGGGAGGCAATTCTGGTCTCCAGGAGTTCAAAAATGCCAATGTTGGTTGTCTTCTTTCTCAAGTCAAAGTCCATTGTATTTTTTTTCTTTGTCGTCAATGTTTTCCAAGTTCATGGTCATCTGAATTTGAGTAATTTTCTCTTCCAACATGTCTTCTTTGATACTGAATATCTGTCATGTCGAACTTTCACTCAGCTTGGATTGCAGTCACCCTAGCTTCAGCATTGAGGAAATAGTTCTCCTAATTTGGGGAATGGTTTGGCCTTATTAGCAAAGCTTTCTAGTGTCCATTTAACTTCATTCATGATGTTTGATCCTCATTGTCTTTAGATATTCTTCTTTCCTCAGGCACTTCTAAAGCCTTCACAGACAAGTCATTTTGTCATCTTAATCTTCTATTTAGAATTATTGTTGCCACTTCCTGGTTAATACTTCAAATGTCTGTCTGTAGTTCATGTATTCTGTCCATCATGCTTAATCCCTTATATCTATTCTTCATCTCCAGTAGATGTTCATTTGCAGTATTGCCCAGCTGAAACCTGACTGGCCTAGTCATTTTTCTTGTTTTCTGTAAGTTTAAATTGTACAGTAAAATTCTGATAGTCTCTGCCACAGTAAGCTCTGGATCTTGATTTTGCTGAATATATAGAATTCTTTCATCTCTGACAAGGATATTATTGATGTTATTGTGGTAATGTCCATCTGATATCCCCATGTAAAGCCATCTGTTAGGCTATTGCAAGATAGTTTTTGCTGTGACTACTGAATTACCTTGACAAAACAGTCTTATGTCTGCTTCATTTTATATATATGTGCCAAACCTGTCTGGTATTCCACATTTCAGTCACCTACAGTGAATGTAATATCTTCTGTTTTCCCCCCAAAAGGTGGATGTATCTGCATTTGTCCATTCTTTTGGTGTTGAAAACAGCACACAGTCTAAACCATACAGTCCATCCTATTTGAGATAATATACCACAAAATCCAACTGGTCTACCAATAAGTGCTGACATTGTCGTAAGGAACTTTTAGATTCACTTAACTTTTCTGTGAATACTTTGTCTGAAAAGTAGAATGTGTGTGTTTTTTAATTATGTATGACAACTTTATACTTGTCTGTAATACTGGTACTTGTGAGTTGCTCACTAATATCCCTCAAGGAACAATTAGTGTCACCAATTTCAATTGCATGCGTTATACTAACTAAACTGCCATGACTGACTTCACTAATGATACTAATCTGACCTTCTATGTTGCCTGTGGAGTAGGTGAGTTCTGTGATGGTACTTCTAGGACTTTCTGCATTACCTGTCAAGTAGATGACTTCTGTGATGGTAGTGCTCTATTAGTGCTTCTCTTTCTTTTTATGTTGTCTGTGGAGTAGATGGGTTCTGTCATGGCAGTACTCTGACTGAATACTGGTACTTCTCTTACTTTCTATGTTGCCTGTGGTGTAGAGGACTTCTGTGATGGTAGTGCTCTGACTGACTACTCTGATGGTACTTCTAGGACATTCTATGTTGCCTGTAAAATAGATTACTTCTGTAATGGTAGTGTTCTGCCTACTGGTACTTCTCTTTCTTTCTATGTTGCCTGTGGAGTAGATGATTTCTGTGATGGTAATACTCTGACTGACTTTCCTGATGGCACTTCTAGGACTTTCTATGTTGTCTGTGGAATAGATGACTTCTGTGATGGTAGTGCTCTGACTGACTACTGGTACTTCTCTTACTTTCTTTGTAGCATGTGGAATACCTGACTTCTGTGATGGTAGTACAGTGACTGACTTCTCTGATGGTACTTCTACAACTGTCTGTGTTACCTGTGGAGTAGACATCTTCTGTGATGGTACTGCTCTGACTGACTACTGGTGCTTCTCTTACTTTCTATGTCATCTGTGGAGTAGAGGACTTCTGTGATGGTAGTACTCTGACTACTAGTACTTTTCTTTCTTTTTTATGTCACCTGTGGAGTAGATGGGTTCTGTGATGGTAGTGCTTTGATTACCTGTACTTCTCTTACTTTCTATGTTGCCTGTGGTTTAGATGACTTCTGTGATGGTAGTGCTCTGACTTCCCTGATGGTACTTCTAGGACATTCTGTGCTGCCTGTAAAGTAGATGACTTTGTGATGGTAGTGTTCTGACTACTAGTACTTCTATTTCTTTCTATGTTGCCTGTGGAGTAGATGACGTCTGTGATGGTAGTACTCTGACTAACTTCTCTGATGGTACTTCTAGGACCTTTTGTGTTGCCTGTGGAGTAGATGAGTTCTGTGCTGGTAGTACAGTGACTGACTTCCCTGATGGTACTTCTACAATTTTCTATGTTACCTGTGGAGTAGACATCTTCTGTAATGGTACTGCTCTGACTGACTACTGATACTTCGCTTACTTTATATGTTGCCTGTGGTGTAGAGAACGTCTGTGATGGTACTGCTCTGACTGACTACTAGTACTTCTCTTACTTTCTATGTTGCCTGTGGTGTAGAGAACGTCTGTGATGGTACTGCTCTGACTGATTACTAGTACTTCTCTTACTTTCTATGTTGCCTGTGGTGTAGATAACGTCTGTGATGGTACTGCTCTGACTGACTACTAGTACTTCTCTTACTTTCTATGTTGCCTGTGGTGTAGAGAACGTCTGTGATGGTACTGCTCTGACTGATTACTAGTACTTCTCTTATTTTCTATGTTGCCTGTGGTGTAGAGAACGTCTGTGATGGTACTGCTCTGACTGATTACTAGTACTTCTCTTACTTTCTATGCTGCCTGTGGTGTAGAGAACGTCTGTGATGGTACTGCTCTGACTGATTACTAGTACTTCTCTTACTTTATATGTTGCCTGTGGTGTAGAGAACGTCTGTGATGGTACTGCTCTGACTGACTACTAGTACTTCTCTTACTTTCTATGTTGCCTGTGGTGTAGAGAACGTCTGTGATGGTACTGCTCTGACTGACTATTAGTACTTCTCTTATTTTCTATGTTGCCTGTGGTGTAGAGAACTTCTGTGATGGTACTGCTCTGACTGACTACTAGTACTTCTCTTACTTTCTATGTTGCCTGTGGTGTAGAGAACGTCTGTGATGGTACTGCTCTGACTGATTACTAGTACTTCTCTTACTTTCTATGTTGCCTGTGGTGTAGAGAACATCTGTGATGGTACTGCTCTGACTGACTACTAGTATTTCTCTTACTTTCTATGTTGCCTTTGATGTAGATAACATTTGTGATGGTATTGCTCTGACTTCACTGAATTCTCTGACTCTTTATATTGCCTTTGGAGTACATGAGTTCTTTCACTGGTTGAAATCAAAGGTTATTTTCTGTTATAAAACCTTTAATCACCCAGAATTACTATGTACATTTTGCTTTTAGCAACAGATCCTTGGGTTAATGACAGAAATGTTTTCAGGATTTTAGCAATCCTAAAACTGGGATTTTGTCTTCTTTCTTCCTTCTGAAGCCATTGTCCAAAGTTAGTTATTTAGCGATTTTGTAAACCTTGATATTTTTCCAAAACTTTGTCTCTTCAGAAAGGCAAGATATTGTAATTCAATGGTTTTCTCACATTACACAACTTTTTTCTAGATGCTGAACTCTATTTACAAGGACAGGAAGGCTTCCTTTTGTAAATATTTTGTTCTCTGTTACCATCCATGGAATGAGTGTAAATCTCCATTGCCCAGCACAGCCTCTCATGTAGGTATCCTCAGCTGGTATGACTGATGCAAGCACCATAAAACAGTACACTGCTTCCCATGATAAACAGTCAGTGTTACACCATCAAAAGATGTATAGAAAACTATGCACGAGTGCAGAGCAAGTCAGTCTTTACCAAATCTTAGTTTTGTGAGTGTAACACTAAGCATTTTGTAATGTTCTCTGTTTTCCCATGCTGCACTGTAGTATTTGTCACAAACTTACAGTCATACTAATGTTCAAGTCTTAATTAAGTAGATTAGTAAGTAACCTTCTTGGGTGTCTTTCTGAAAATAAATCAATTACCAAAGAATAGTCTATGGGGATCTCTCTATGCATGAATAGCAGCACTAAACTATTAAGGCGCTCTTATCCCATAGTACTCCAGAGTTCAGACTTTATTTGTTTTAAGGCTGAATTAGCCCTCTCTACTCCAGCAGTTGTGACTGGAGTGAGCAAGAAGGTATTTAACATGAATGAAATGTTTGGGATCATTTTGACATTTGTTTGTGAATATGTCTGCTTCAAGTCATTTGGCAGTGCAGAACTGGCTGATAAAGCTTCCCATGTCCTTTTCCACAGTCCAAGCTCTTGGTGGAATGTTGTCGGTGAAGGCAAATCAAAAATAGTTTTAAGGGAATTCTCTCTTTCTTATGTTAAGCTGTTCAAGTTTGATGGAATAAGTGTGAATCCTTGACTAGCTGTTGATGCCATTGTAGTGAATCGGCTGGAAAGTTAGTGAATCTGAAGTCTCTCCATCAAGTGTTCCTCATAGTTTGTTTGTTACAGAAATGTGGAAGGGGTAATTCAGCCTTACTGCAGAAGTTCCCCATTTCTGCTATATCTCTGAAGATATTTCCAAACTCATGCTCAGTGTTTGCACGAATCGCCCATAGCTCATCAAGCACACAACTGACTTGCTCATATGCATACAGTATGTCTTGTGACAATCCTTGCAGAAGTTTGCTAAGGGGCTTAGTAAAGCCAAACAAAAACCTTGCTGACTGAAAAGAAACAATAAAGCATGACTTAGTAATTGAACTGTAAAGTCCATTAGCATCTGTCAAAGTTTTTCCATCCCAATGTTGCCCTCCATTATTCATAATATTGTCTAAACAGTGAAGAAGTGCTTCATAGGTATGACAGAAGTCATCAAAGGCAGCATGTCTCTCCACCCATCTGGTCTCAGAAAGTAACTTAAGTTTCTGTTTTTCTATAAGGTTTTGGCCACTTACCTTTCACTGTAAATTCATGTACTGCACTGATTCCTCTAGATATCTTTGCCTTTTTGGGGAGTACTTGAAAAACAACCCAACTTCCTTCACTACATTTAACATTATTCGTACTTCTGGAACTTGGCAAGCCTTTGAAAGTGCTAGGTTCAGCTGGTGACTTGCACAATGCAAAAAAAAAAAAATAGCATGTGGTGCTTTTTCTTGAAACAAAACTGTACAGTCTTTCTGTGCTCCAACCATGTTTCCAGCACCATTGTACCACTGAGCTCTGCAGTGCTCAAGAGTCAATGTTAACTTTGTTTGGTATGCAACAAACTTATTGCAGATCTATTCTCTGGTCACAGATTCACCGGCAATAAACTGTATGAATCTCTCCACAGGATGGCCATTGTTCACATATCGCAGTACAACTCCAAGTTGTTCCGGTTGCTTTCATCTGCAATTTCATCTGCTTGGATAAAATAAATGGGTCCAAGAGGCTGTTGTTTAATATCTTTTAATATCTGCTGTTGAATATATTCTTTAATACACTCTAGCAATTCATTCTGCACTGTTTTTGAAATATATGTTGCATTCTTTTGGCACGTCTGCAAGTGGGCTTCTAACTCTCTGTCACCAGCATCAATTTGGAAATCGACTAGAGATCTGAAATTTCCTTTGTTGGTTGTACAGTCAGATGTGCAGTCATGTCTATGTCCACGAAGTGCTATCCCTTGCCTTCCACAGTACTCCAGACACTTTATAATAGAGGTCAGTAGAGCTCAGTTTTTGGCCACCTGCAGCTATGAAGCATTTGAAATTGCGAAGTCCACTCTGACTTTGATTGTCACTTGTGATTCTGAAAGCATGAAATTTTGACTCAGATTTCTTGTGGTACTCTAACTCTGAGTTTCACTTTAGCATGCTTCCAATTACAGTATGGCTGCTCAATGAATAACTGCCT
The DNA here is from genome assembly GCF_019279795.1 of Protopterus annectens. Classification (NCBI taxonomy): domain Eukaryota; kingdom Metazoa; phylum Chordata; order Ceratodontiformes; family Protopteridae; genus Protopterus; species Protopterus annectens. Next base: position 397,163,682 of record NC_056733.1, read on the forward strand.
GTTCTGTCTGTGCTGGCGTTGGAAATAACATGCAGGCTAAACAATACAGCCCATCCTGTTTCACCGAATATGCCAGAAAATTAAACTGGTCTAGCCACGACAGCTGACATTGGCGAAGGGTAATTATAGATTTTCGTCTTTTGTCTGTGAAGGCTTTGAATGGAAAACAGAAACTGTCATGTGGTTTGTGATGATTTATGACAATGACTTTCTCTTTATCTGCAGTATTAGTACAGGTGATGTGCTCACTAATATCTGTCAGTGAACAGTTAGTGTCACTGATTTCATCTGACTGCTTCTTACTGACATAACTGACTACACCTATGGTACTTCTCTCACTTTCTATGTTATCTGTTGAGCTATTGACTTCAGTGATAGCACTACTTTGACTGACTTCTTTGATGGCACTACATTCATTAACTGTGCTTTCTGCATCAAGTGCACATGAGTCTCTGACTGCTGGTTTAAAAAATGAAAACAAATATCAAGAGGATGATA